>NW_015167551.1:242570-291127 GCF_001447785.1 Gekko japonicus
GGCCCCTATCTGGTGGAATGAGCTCCCGGAGGAGATCAGGGCTCTGCGGGACCTAGGACAGTTCCGCAGAGCCTGTAAGACGGAGCTCTTCCGCCAGGCTTTCGAATAGGAGCCGCCACCACCACTAGACCACCAATGTATCAGCATACTATCGACGCCCAGGAGGACATCTGGATATGGGCATGGACTGCCAAGGCCCTAAATACTCTCTTTTGCATTATGGGCAAGACTGGGACGCTTAGAGGACCGCCATCTTGGTTTTAGCTAGATCTGTTTTAGATAGGTTATACATTATGATGTAATTTTAATATTTTGTATTTTTTCTACTGTTTTACTGTTTTATTAATTATATGTTGTTAGCCGCCCTGAGCCTCCGGGGAGGGCGGGGTATAAATACAAATAATAAATAAATAAATAAATAAATATAAATATAGGATATAATGAAGAATAGATCCAGGAGTATTTGGTGCTCTGGTGGGGCTTTTTTGGGGGTAGAGGCACCAAATTTGCAGCATAGCTGTTGGTGCCTTTCCTCAACCCCCCCCTCCCAAGTTTCAAAAAGATTGGACCAAGGGAGTCCAATTCTGTGCCCCCCCCCAAAGAAATTGCCCCAATCCTCTATTGTTTCCAGTGGAGGGAAAGGTGTTTAAAGGGAGCATGATCGCTTTGAACACCTTCTCCAAGTGCTGAGTTCACCTTTAACTTCAACTATCCAGTGGTCTTGAAAATCCTGAATATTTTTGGGATTTTGGGGGCTTTGCCATTTCGAATAGCTGAAATTAAGCACCAATCAATAACCAGTTTAAAAAATACCCCCAAAATACTGGTAGGGTATTTTTCAGCTAGATTTGTGCTGAATGCATACCAATAATGCAGTAGTAATAAACATATACAGAAGCACCCTACACAATAGTTTTAGTGCACTGGTGTAAACCTGCATAACTTGCACTTGGAATCTTGGCAGCTGTTCACCTCTGTCGTTTCCCTTTTCTGAAGCATCTCAAAAGGAGCCCTTTAGGCTTCATTTTCCATTCCCTTTCACAGACTGGCTCTTCTAGCATACCACCCCTCCAATAGACCTTCAAGATTTCATTTTCTTTTTAAAAAGGCCATATTTAGTTCCGGATTGAGCTGTGTTTGGCTCTAGAGCCATAGGATGCAGACTCCTGTCCTAACTAATCATCTGAGGCTGCCCCCCCCCCATCATAGCATGACTTTCAGAGCCAAGAAGAAGTTCCTGATTTCTGTGGTTTAGCTCCTGCTGCTGATCCCTTCCACCTGCCAGCCCTTAGGCCTGTGACCTCTTCTAAGAACATAAGAACATAAGAGATGCCAATGTTGGATCAGGCCAAAGGCCCATCCAGTCCAACACTCTGTATCCCACAGTGGCCAGAAATACCAGTGCCATCAGGAGGTCCACCAGTGGGGCCAGGACATTAGAAGCCATCCCACTGTTGACCCCCTCCCAAGCACCAAGATGACAGAGCATCACTTGCCCCAGAGTCCCTATCTATACCTTGTGGCTAATAGCCGCTGATGGACCTCTGCTCCATATGCTTATCTAATTCCCTTTCGAAGCCATCCATGCTTGTAGCCGCCACCACTTCCTGTGCCAGTGAATTCCAAGTGTTAATCACTCTTTGGGTGAAGAAGTACTGCCTTTTATCCGTTCTAACCCGACCGCTCAGCAATTTCATGGAGTGCCCACGAGTTCTTGTATTGTGGGCAAGGGAGAAAAGTACCTCTTTCTCTACGTGCTCTTTCCCATGCATAATCTTATAAACCTCAATCATGTCACCCCTCAGTCGTCGTTTCTCCAAGCTGAAGAGCCCTAAGCGCCTTAACCTTTCCTCATAGGGAAAGTGTTCCAACCCTTTTATCATTCGAGTTGCCCTTTTCTGCACTTCTCAGAGTGACAACTTCGGCCAGTTTGGAAAAGGGGCATTGAAGTAGCTGGAAGTCACAGTGATCTGTAGCTGAGTCCCTAATGGTCACCAAGCAGCCTTTGGGGCAACGTGGCTGTGATCTAGTGCATCTTGATGCATTCTGAATTTCAAAAGGCAATATTTTGTTGTTCAGTCGCATAGTCGAGTCTGACTCTTCGCGACCCCATGGACCACATCATGCCAGGCCCTCCTGTCTTCTGTCGTGCTCTGGAGTTTGCTTAATTTCATGTTCGTTGCCTCAATAACACTGTCTAACCATCTCATCCTTTGCCTTCCCCTTCCTCTTTGACCTTCAATCTTTCCCAGCATCAGGGTCTTCTCCAATGAGTGCTCCCTTCTCATTTGGTGGCCAAAGTATTTGAGCTTCAGCTTCAGTATCTGGCCTTCCAGGGAACAGTCAGGGTTGATTTCCTTTAGGATTGACTGATTTGATCTCCTTGCAGTCCAAGGGACTCTCAAGAGTATTCTCCAGCACAATAATTCAAAAGCATCTATGCTTCAACACTCAGCCTTCCTTATAGTCCAACTCTCGCAGCCGTACATGACTACTGGGAATACCATTGCTTTGACCATATGGACTTTTGTTGGCAGTGTGATGTCTCTACTTTTTATTATGTTGTCTAGGTTTGCCATCACTTTCTCCCAAGGAGCAGGCGCCTTTTAATTTCATGGTTGCAGTTACAGCCATATTGGTCCTTGCAAAACCAGGACAAGAAACAATATCCATGTAATACCTTTTTATTAAATGACACAAAGCGTTGTTTGCAAGCTTTCAATCTTATCGGAACTCTTTCTCAGGCTAGATGGTATGATATGATTTCTTTTTTAAAATGAAGAAGGAAGAAAGCAGATTTTCCAGGTCAGGATATTAACACCATGTTGCCAGTATTTGGTGTTATATGCTGAAAGGCTCAGATCGCTGTAGGTGTTAGATAACAGCACTTAGTAGCAAGCTTCCCTGGCTAATGGAGGGATTCAGCACAGGGTCTCTCAGATCCTAGTCGGACAGTCTGACCACTATACCACGCGAGCTTGTCATATGTTTGTGACCCTCCCTGGGGGTTTTTACCATAGAGAGACAGCAATCTGAAGACTACAGCGCACATAATTTTCCCCTCCTTCCACACAGCAATTTATGAAGTTGGTGGAGTTCCTTTCACTGTCCTGGAACCTGTCTTGGAGCGATGCACCCCGGAGCAGCTGTACCGCATCGAGGAGTGTAACCCCGTAAGTGCCAGGAGAATGGGGCAGGGGGATTTTATTGTGTTGGCCTGACTTCCGGCACCCTGGCAAACAGGGCTTGGCTGTAGCCCTGGTGCAAGGTCACTGCTCAGATGTACCTTAGGATTTGCAAAGCCATGTGGCGTATCGATAATGCAGCTGAGCTCTGAACTAGGAAGTGCCCCATTTACATAATTTTATTAACTACATCTGTAGTCCACCTTTCTCTCCAAGACTTGCTCACACAGTGGGAAACAATGCAGTCAAGTAGCCTGAGCCATCCAATAAACAATGCAATGGGACTAGGATACAAAAATTAGAAGCAATGCAAAAAAACCCCACAAACACAAAGTATCAGATGTATCATGTGAGATGTCTCTTTTTTTTTTAACATCAAGTCACAGCTGACTTATGGCATCCCCATGGAGTTTTCATGGTAAGAGGCGTTCAGAGGTGGTTTGCCATAGCCTACCTCCGCGTCACAATCCTGGCATTCCTTGATGGTCTCCCTTCCAAATACTAAGGCTGACTCTGCTTAGCTTCTGAGGTCTGATGAGATCAGGCTAGCCTGGGCTATCCAGGTCAAGGCAAGATGTCACACACAGTGCAAAAAAAATTGGAATGACAAAAGCAGAAAGCAATGCAGTACCATAATACAAACAGGGAACAGTGGGATTCTGTTCCCTTTATAAAAGCACCCTCCTGAACTATCTCATTGAGATTCTGCTGTGTTCTTGGAAGAGGGGTTTAGGAAGGCTGCTGTTTGCTCGGTTTTGTTCGCAGGTCTGAAATATAGGGAAAGAAAGGCTGGCCTACAGTGCAGGGCTTTTTCCTGGATTCCCGAGAGAATGGGTGTGAAATGCCTTAAAGACAATTCTTAATCGTGAGAAACGTGCCTGTCTTTGTGATGGTGGGTAGGATGTGTGCAGAGGGAAAGTTTACTTGTTGCCTGGAGTCTGGGGTGTGTGCCTGCACACAAGACTTTGCAGCATCGCTGTTGGTCAAGGCCAAACCGCCCACTGACAGGAGAAGAAGATGGGCTTTGCTTGCACCCCAACAGTGTCCCTCTAATGGAGTGCTTTAACTCACCCATCCCAAAGAATGGATGGCAGCCATCTGCTTCTATAGAAGAAAACCGAAGGACTGCAGTCAGGTTTCCTAACTCAGATTTTGAATTGGGAAAAGAAGCCGGTATGCTCTGGGTTTTACTCTAAGTTGATCACAACATTTTTTTAAGGCACAAGGTTTTAAACAGGATGTGTGCATGTATTTGTGGTCATCTTGCCCTTTGAAGCAGCAAGATTTCTGATGAATGTCATGCCAAGTGTGTTCTACGAATCTCTGATGCTATGTATGGACTGTCAGTTTGATGATCCCAAGACTATTCTTTGCTTTTCCAGATCTTTCAGAGTACAGGTGGATGAGGGCTGCTCATCAATTCTAGGTGGGAGGGGATGGAATTCAAGCATTGTCTGCTGAGTGGTGGTCAGCAGCTCAAGTGGGCAACAGATTGGCATGGCACCCTAGTTTGGGGAGCACACACTGGTTTCCAGGTGTTGCAAATGAGCCTCTGGAGTAGAAAAAAGGTGGAGGGGCCACGTGTCTTTGGAAAGAAAAACATGCTGGACAACCCTGTAATTTTTCCTGTCTCCTGGGAGCTCGGGAGCAGCTGGTGCAAATGGTCTTCTAGGCTTACACAGGAGAGAACAAGTTTTGTGTAATCAATAACTTGGTTGGCAGAATTTGCCAGCATGTACCCTTTGGCAAATTGCTTGGACACCTTTGGCAGTCATAAGATGGGAGCTTTATGTATTCTGTGTAAAATAAAATTTGCCTCATTCTATGCATAGGTACAGTATATTTCATATACTTCTTTTGTTGATGGTTTTGTCTTGTGCGATTTAGGTTTTGGAAATGTTTGGCATGGATGTGGGATGGCCATGGGGGTAAATGGAAGGAAGGGGAGAGTGCAGAAATCTTTCCATTTATGTTTGCTGTATACCCATGATAGTTAGGAACTTCGGTCTTTGCTTTAAAAAAAATCCAAATTGAGAATTCTCATTATGGCAGCTGGTTCTTCGCACCCATTAGGCAGGGCTGTGACTTAGCAGAATTTTCACTGGCTTGCCAAACAAGAGTATGAAGAACTACTGTGGGGCATGTGTGAGAGACAGTGACATGTAGTGGGTAGTGTGTGACCTACCCTGGGAGATCTAGGTTCAGATTCACCTGACTAGGTCAGATCCCTGGGTGGCCATTGCCATCTCTCAGCCTCAGTGGTCTGTTGTGAGAGTAAAATGGCAAGATGTTGCATGTTAGAGAGAGAAGGGGAGGGATGAGGAAAGCTATATATCACCTTGAGCTCCTTAGATGAAGGATGGGACCCAAATGTGATCTTTGTACCTTTTCTGTTGCATTGTTTATTACCTGGTCTGTCTTAAGAAGTTTTGAGAAGCTTAATAAAACTTGAACTATTTTGCGATAACTCATCTGACAATATCCCAAAAAGAGAATAAGTACACACATGGATACTGAGGTCCATAAAACTTTGAAAGGAGGTGTGACCATTCAGAATAGCAATATAAAACATGAACCGAAGTCCCAACTATTCAAGCCGCTCTCCTTGCTAGCATTAGGTCGGTTCAAAAAATAAGCTCCTTTCATGTCCTTTCAAAAAATAAGCTCCTTTCATCCATGGGGGAGGAAGCAACCATTGTATAGGGGAAATGTCAGTGACTATTTTTGTTCCTGAAGTGTAGAAGGTCTTTTAACAAAGTATGTTTTTGCGTGATTATCTAGTCTCTTAACTAAAACAGTTTCCATGGATTCTCAAGCAGTCTCTGAATCAGGCACTGATCATCCACCGAGACTTGTTCAGCCTTAACAATGACTGTGTTCTGACATCACAATAAACTGCCTTTTGGACAACAAACCCTGATTAGTCTTCTAGATGTTATTGACAAATTCTAGTTGGTGCATGAACTCTGAAGATTCTACTTCTTGCTTCCTCTCCAACTCCCAACACTGAGACCATTTTTCCTGTTTTGCCATCTCTGGCCAGACACCAGTAAGAGACTGGGCTACAAACCCTAGTTTGAAATCCCAACTTGGTATAAACTAAGACAACCCAGATTGACAAATCATGTGCATTCAGCTGTTGCAACTAACCAGGAGTTTTGATCAAACCAATTGTATTAACCACAGCTGTCCAGAACATCTGAATGCCACTGATGGAGCTATGTCATGTGCCCTGTGATGGTTCTGAGCTGCTAGCTGCTCTGTGGCTCCCTTGTACCCCCTGAGCTCATTCTTTGTGCCTTTGTTTTCCAGTTTTTAACCGAGGACACTAATGAGTTGTGGCACAATCACTGCATCCGTGATTTCAAGAAGGAGAAGCCGGAAGAGTTCGAGTCATGGCGGGAGATGTACCTCCGCCTGCACGATGCCCGAGAGCAGAGGCTGCTCATGCTTACCCAGAACATCCGCTCGGCTCATGCCAATAAACCCAAAGGTAGGGGGAGGGCAAGATGGCATGAAATGGGGAGGCACCATCGATCAATGGACCTGAAAGGCAGCGGAGATCAGGGTTGCCAGCTTTTGTTTCAGGTCTGCTGTTTGCCTTTAACAACACTTCCATGCTGGATGCTGTAATTTCTGTCTATCATATTAATAGACTGCTTTGCTAGATTAATTTCTGCACATCTGGCTGCTGTTAAGAGCACAAGATCAATATGAAACCAAAGTTTTAGCAGTAGTTGCAGTAGTTGTTGTTGTTGTTGTTTCTCATTGGGATCTAAGGCAGACCACAAGTATGATTTAAAAAACCTTTTCAGCCCATCAGTAGACATATTACAAAATAGGATAACATCAGCCATTCAGTGAGCAGATTATAATGTATGATAACATTTGAATCTAAGAGCAAATATTTCTAGTGAGACAAAATGATGCAGCTGGGCTGCGATTCTAGGACAGGAGGAAAATACCAGACCCAACACATGTAAATGTATCTGTTTAAGGCAACACGGCAATCATTGTAGGTAAGACTTTATCCCTAATAAAAGTTTGCATCTGTGAAAACGGTGTGCATTTTCTATACAGCTCACGTGGTTTTCAAAGGTGGCTTCTTCAGAGGTATGTTCATCTGCAGTGAATTAAGGGGAACTCTGAAATTCTCTTCTACGAAGCCAGGTTTGGCTTTCAGCCCAAGTTTTTGATGGCTACCTCTAGGGCTGCCAACACACTTTAAAAAAACCTAGCTGGGCTTACTCTTGTGTGTTGAGCATGAGCTTTCCCCCGCACAGAGATAAATGTGATCATCTGTTAATCTTCTGTAGACCGAGCTGCTCTTACAGTGCACGGCTACAATAGAGAACATGACAAGACTCTTTGCCTCTATGAGGGGGCTTCCTGTTACTCCTGGGGCATAGTGAAAATAGTAGATTCACAGACCTTGCTTCACCTACACAGTGTGGGAGGGGGAAAAAACTGTCCCTGTTTAATGACTCCTGGTTTTGGCGCAGCAGGATGTGATAAGCCACTTGTCCTGCAAGGCCCTAGGTCTGGTAATGCATTCTTGAGATGCTGGTTAGAACTGCCAGTTAGAAAAGCCTTCGGTCCTGCCCCTGTGTGGCTGTAGAAAAAGAAACTGTTGCAGGGAACATATTGGCACTCCCAAAGGAGAAGGTGCCGATGAGGCCTGGTGGTTGGGGAGGATAGCGAAGATGCTGGCCGTCTGCTAGTTTTGAGGCCTTGACTGGACTAGCTTCCTTTGGCTAACCTGAGTTTTTCTCACCCACATGATTCTAGGCAGAGTAGCCAAGATGGCGTTTGTCAATTCTGCCGCGAAGCCCCCCCGGGATGTGCGGAGAAGACAGGAGAAGTTTGGCACTGGAGGAGCAGCCGTCCCAGAGAAGATCAAGTGAGTCTCAAACCACATCCTCTCTGTTCAGTGCTGAGGGGTGTGGTAAAGGTTTCCCTTGCTCGAAAGCTAGTCGAATCCGACTCTAGGGGCAGTGCTTATCTCCGTTTCCAAGCTGAAGAGCCCGTGCTGTCTGAAGACGTTTCCATGGTCATGTGGCCAGCATGACTAAACACTGAGGTGCACAGAATGCTGTTATCTTCCCACTGAAGCGGTACCTATTTATCTACTTGCTGTTTCTTGTTTTCGAACTGCTAGGTTGGCAGGAGTTGGGGCCAGAGACGGGCGCTCACTCCGTCACGTGGCACTAGGGTTTTGAACTACAGACCCTCCAGTCTACAGCTCAGCATCTTAACCTCTGAGCCACCGCGGCCCTACTGCAAATGGAAGTTAAGCAGCTTGTTCAAGAAGGACCCCCCCTTTTTCCTGTTTTTTAGTGTGTGTGCATGCATGCAGATTTACTGAAGCTGCAGAGCGGTCGTCCTTGAGCACACACAGAACGCTTTTTAACATGTAGGTCATTTAGGATCTTTCTTTCTCCCTCAGGATAAAGCCAGTCCTCTTCTCCCCGGCAAAAAGCAGCAGTGTTCAAGCAGAAGAGGAACAGGCCTATGAAGGGCCAAGCACAAGCAGCTGTCACTCGGGCCCATCTGTGGGCAGTACTTCCTCCATTAGCTATGACCCTCGGAAGCCTCCTGTGAAGAGTAAGTGACCAGAGATGCTGCAATATCACTTTTGCTAGTGTTGTGTCTAGCGTGAATTTACAGCCATGGGTTACAGGGTATAAAAATTGATACAAAACCGTGATAAATTACTATCAGAATTATTTCATTGATTCATAATATTCATGAAACGTTTCGCATATATACCATACAAATCCTTAAAGTTACGTTCAATCAAGTGTAAAGCATGAAGCCTCCATTTACTAATACACACAGTGTAGGTCTCTCAATAAATATTGTGGCAATAAGGACAAGTCTCTTGTCATAAATACACGACAAAAGTTTCTCAGTGGCACAAAGAAATAATCTCTTCTTATAGCATTGACATACACACACAAAGTCTCTAATTACTCTAGATATATAAATCACAATAGAGATGTGTGGCAGGTTCCAAATGCCGTTACTCCCCTCCATCCTCTTATTTGTAGTTTCTTCTTACATTTGAAACGGGTTTTATTGGACAAGGTCATTTTGTCTGACAGACTTCTGCAGATAGAGTCCGTTTCAAGGATACTTTATCAAAAGACGGAAGTCCACACTGTCCAATGATCACATTTGTCTTCAAATCTCACACAGTGCACACAAGAACAATGCACAGAGTGAATCGTGATTGTCCTTGTGTGCAGTGTGTGAGATGCGAAGGTGACCGTGATGATTGGACAGTGTGGACTTCCATCTCTGATAAAGTGTCCTTGAAACGGACTCTATCTGCAGAAGTCTGTCAGACGAAACAACCTTGTCCAATAAAACTCTTTTCAAATGTAAGAAGAAACTACAAATAAGAGTATGGTGGGGAGTAACAGCATCTGGAACCTGCCGCACATCTCTAATGTGTTTTATATATCTACGGAGTGATTAGAGGCTTCGTGTCTATATGTCAATGCCATAACGAGACTTTTTCTTTGTGCCACAAGATTTATTGAGAGACCTACACTGTGTGTATTAGTAAATGGATGCTTCATGCTTTACACTTGATTGAACATAACTTTAAGGATTTGTATGGTATATATGTGAAATGTTTCATGAATGAGTATTGTGAATCAGTGAAGTAATTTTGATAGTAGTTTGTCATGGTTTTGTATCAATTTTTCTCTCTATTTTCTGTGGCACTTTTTGTACATCGTTCGTAATGGGTTACAGGATGGCAGGGACTGGTACTGAAGCTGCTGGGTGTCTAAAAGGAAAGGGGTGGTGGCAGTGAGGAGAAGCGCTCCTGAGTGGTGTTTCCTAGTGGCTAGAGGAGTAGCTTTTAACTTGCATTTCAGGGAGCCCTATCATTTCCTGGAAGTTTTTAGTGTGTCTTTCTTCAGGAGGAAGTTGGGTAGTTCATTCTAGGGAATGGACTTGGTTTGCACAACGAAGCCCTAAACTGGTCCAGTCAACAGCTTTGATCCCATGGCAGATCTCTGCTGATGGGTAGGATATCCATCAGCAGAATGTGTCCTCCTTGCCTTGCCTTTCCTGTGGCAGCCCAGATTGATCCTTGAAATGCTGCTCCTTGGGGACAGCATGGGGTGGGGGAGTTGGTGAAAATCCCCCCCCTTTGTGTTAGCAGAATTTTTCTTTTTCCTTTTGAAAGACTCAAGCCTGTAAGAACTTAAGTCTGTGCCCTAGTTCAGGCTGTGCCCCAGTATTTGCTGCAACATGTATGGTGCTGGGAGGCCCCAAGCTGAATCATGACACTGCAGTGTTGGGCTGATTCTTCACTCCCCGTCTGGGACATGGGAATCGGAAACCTCCTTTTGATAGCTTAACTTAGCAGCCTGGACTTTAAAAGGGAAAGAAGCGAGGTCTGGAGATGGTTAATCTTTCATTGACACAATAGGTGGGAGAGAGAGTTGAAGAACTAACTGTAACCCTCTCAGAAGGGGGGCCTTTGAGATGGAGAGTAGCTTTTAGGTGTTGTAAAAGGTAAAGGTAAAGGTTCCCTTGCTCGAAAGCCAGTCAAATCCGACTCTAGGATTGCGGTGCTCATCTCTGTTTCAAAGCCGAAGAGCCAGCGCTGTTCGAAGACATTCCCGTGGTCATGTGGCCGGCATGACTAAACACCAAGGCGCACGGAACGCTGTTACCTTCCCACCAAAGTGGTACCTATTTATCTACTTGCAATTTCTTGCTTTCGAACTGCTAGGTTGGCAGGAGCTGGAACTAGAGACGGGAGCTCGCTCCGTCACGTGGCACACTCGGGTCTCGAACTGCTGAACTACCGACCTTCCACAGCCTGCAGTTCAGCATCTTAACCACTTGAGCCACCACTTTGTATTAAAGATGGTTGCAAGTCTGGCTCTGTGTCAAAACTTTTTTAGTTACAATTTAATTTGAATATCTGAAACACTTTACACTGTTGAATTACTGTACAGCTTTAAATCCAGTCATCTTCCTTGAACCTTGGAATGGGTATCTGCTTTAATAAATGTTTAATAATGAATATTAATAAGAATTGCAGAGGAAGGTTATAACAGACTTTGCTCTTCAAAGCCAGATATTGATTATAGTCAGAGAGGTTTATATGAGTGTGTGTGTGTGTGTGTATTTGGAGGGGGGTCCTCTGCTATGGGCCATATTCCTCTAGTACTGTGTCTTAGCTCCCAGAAAGACATCTATCTGGCATGAGTGGGCTGCTTCTGCAATGAAAAAGGGGTACTGCCCAAATGGAAATAAAGCTTAGGATCCAAATCATTAGGGCTAGAGACCCAATTAATTTCATTTCATTTATGGTCTGCCTTTCTCACTGAAACTCATGGTGGATTGCAAAATTTAAAACAAAGAAGCAACACCCCAGTGAGATAAAAACACTACACAATCAAACCAAAGGGTGTACAGTTTTTCACAAACATGAACACCACGAACCTATTTGCTTGCTAAAACTGCCCTTCAGAACAATTCCATTTCACACATACCATGGCATGACAGAAGTGTTAATCTCAGGATGTTGGATTTGTCCCTCTCCTCTGCATTTTTGGCAGGGCTATGGAATCCTGGCATGTACCCCTGGTTATTACTGACATCCCATTGTCTTGTGTATGTACAGGTGTGTTCTTTGCACCCCTCAAGGCACATGCGTGCTTTCCCCCTCTCATAATACTAGAAGAGGCAGCACCACAGCATTCACTTTTGTTGGGGCACTTTTCATCTAGAGGCACCCAGCCAAAGAGCTGTTGCGATGCCATCCCTTGAAGCAGTGGGAAGGGAAGCATCACGGCAGAAAGAAAGAGAGCGCCATTAGGAAACCTAAAATGTTATGCAGCTGGGCAGGAACTTAGTGTCAGTGGAGAAGTGTTGTAGAGCCAGGGGTCTGTGAGGAAGCAAAACAATGTGCACCGAGCCAAGAAAGACCTTCCCCTTCCTCTTGTATTACTTCCCCTTGCCTTTATGGTTTCATCTGCATTAGCTCATAAAACTGTGGGCCAGATTTCTTCTTTGTAAGGCTATCCCACTTCTAGCTTTCTACTTGCCTTGTCTGGGTCCCTTCTGGTGGCTAAGTATAAAAAGCATGATCCAGATCAAAATGACTAGTAACTGTCTCTCAGGTATGAACTTGGGATTTCACGATGAGATGTTCCTGCACATGCTTGCCACCTTCTTCATTGTCTCTCTCCCCCCCCTTTTCAGAAATTGCACCCATGATGGCAAAGACTATTAAAGCGTTCAAAAACAGATTCTCCCGAAGATAAAGTTGCCCATGAGGAAAGGAGAAGAAAGAAGCCCGTCTCTTCAATGGGAGAAGAATTATTTGTGGGCAAACAGGGAGTGGGGCCCAGGATCCCCCCCCCCAACCCCAGTGGAAGACCAACAGCACAGTATTGTTTGAAGCAGCCCTCTGGCCCTACCCTCTTCTCCCGTAGCCTGGCATCTGAAAATGTGAAATCTGGATACGTGTGGAAACAAGGAAGTCCAGAGACTGCAGCTTGGCCTGTAATCTGTCTTTCTCCCCGCCCCCGCCCGCCCTGATGATGGAATGGAAAGGAATACCCCTCCCACCCGACCTGCAGTGCTTTCCTCAGCCCCAGTTTAAGGATCCAGAACTCTCGTGCCTCAGAAGCTCTGCTCTTGAAGAAAAGCCTGTACTCCCAATCTGGATGTTGTATTTAAAGCTCCACCCGGCAATCCCTAGATCCTGCCAGAGGTTTTCCAGCTTTTTGTCAGGCCATCTTTGGAGCATCCCTTTTGTAATCCCTTTTTCCCTTCAATCCCACGTTCCTTCCCTTGCTGAAACCTTTGTGCAGATTGGGAGCAGCCAGTTTTGCCTAGCTGCTGAGGAAGTCCCTCCATTCCATCTTCTGTTCCTTGGAAAAAAGAGTGGGGGGGGGGAGCCCTCCCATCCTCCTTTTTAAATGTCATAGGAAAAAAACCCCAGCACATTAGTTTTTTTGAGGAGGCCGTGGAAAATGCACAAATCTAAATTTTAAGCACTCAGCTGTTTATTTTTTTTAAATGGATCACAACATTTGGAAGCCAAATTTGTTTTTAACAGGAATAGTGAAGGTCTTAGTGTTTAGTTTTTTTGGGGGGCGGGGGCTGTGTCTTTGTGTGTGCGTGCATTTTGTGTTTTTTAAAACTTTAAAAAAAGGTTTTAGATTTGTTGTTTCTCCCCTCCCTCCTGGATTTTGGTCAAAAGAGGTTTCGTTTTTTTATGCAGCCACTTCAGGTCCACCAAATCCCTTGCAAAGTACTTCAAGGGAGTCATGACTTCAGCATTTTAGTTTGTAATGCCCCATCACTTGATGGGAAAAGGCATCCCCCCTCAGGTGAAATCAGGAGTCCCGGACACCAGATGTCGGAAGAAGTGGCAGGCAAACGGCATAGATTTCTGTCTCTCTGGAGCATCTGCAACTGGGTTGAGTACAGTGCAACATTTTCATCACTTGCGAGGCCAAGGGAAAGCCTCCTGGGTGTTACCTGTGGGTCTGACCCACCTGAGGAGAGCTTGAGGAAAATGTGTTGCTTGGGCACTGCTGTTTTAAAATGCTGGAGGAGGGGACCCTGGGCTGTAAAAAGGCTGTTTATCCCGATGGTGACGGGTGTAGAGAGAAGATGTGGAATATGTCTTGGGAAGTTTGACAGTGTGCTTCTCGGTGCCAAGGCTGAAGGAACTTTGATTAGGAGGCCTTATGAAGGAGAGGCTGATTCATAGGGAAGGAGGGGGAATTCTTCTAGTGACTTTCCAGTCTTGTAGCATCTGACCTTGCACGAATGCTCCACATCTATACTAGGAGGCAGTTGGCGTTCATGACTGGAAAGACCCTGCTCATTCTTTCCACTGGTAACCCCTCAACATTTGGGGTAGGATGGGACCTTCTTTTTTTTTTTTTGCTGTGACTCACGTGCCATGCGGGATAGGAAAAGCCCTCTTGACGTTTCTCTGTCCAATGCAACGTCCCTGCAGTTCCAGCTCCTTTTTCTATGAGTTTTTAATGATGATGGTATTTGAAAATGGGTCTCTCGCAGTCTGCTTCAAGCCAATCAAAGGCCCCAGAAAGCTTTAAATTACATTGTGTACCATTTCAAAGCGTGTTGTGCTGTTTTAAAGAAGAAATTGTGCTCCTTTCCTGCTTTTGCTGTATTTAATTTTGCTGTATAGTTAATTATATAATCTGCCTCCTGTTGTGCTTTTTAATGTGTGTTTGTGTGTTTTTTTCTTCTTCTCCTCTTTATAATTGGGACTGGGAAGGGGAAACGGAATGGTTCAGAAACCAATGGGTTGGCCAGTGAGGAAAGAGCATTCATATGCATCCATAGGATTCCCAAGTTGTGTTAAATTTGGATACCTAAAGTCTGACCCTGGTAGACACCCCTGCTCTCTGCCCATTAATTGCAAGTAGAATGCAGACAGGTCTTGCAAACTTTTTCAGCCCCAGCTGAGGAACTGCAGACTGAAATGGCATCTTGTGCTACCTGACTGAAGCCTTGCCCACCTGGCTCTTGTATTGTCATCATTACAAGGTGGGGTCAAAGGTTTTGTAGCTTCCTCCCCTTCACAATGCATATTGTGTCTTGCTGGGATGGAAGGACAGGATCTCAAATTCAGTGGAGTGCGGGAGGAGGCAGCCTAGGCTTGTTCCATCAGGTGCCCCCACCCCCCACCCCGAGTGTTGCTAGTACCACCTTACTGGTCAAGGTCAATAATTTGGATAGTGCCTAGCGGAATGTGTGGCTCTGCCACCAGCTATGCCATTGGGTCTACTTCATCACTGGAACTGGGTCTTCATATCTGTGAATTCAAGCCACCTGTCAGTATTTTGGACTAGTTTGGTGGTGGGTTTTTTGCCAAGGGAAATTTGCAGTGCAAATATTATGAATTCTAACTCTTGTACTGGAAAGCATTTTCTCAATGGATGAAGCAGGCCCTCTGGAGAGGCAGGAGAAGGAGCTGTCATGCCCCTCCCTAGTTGGGAAGGTGAGATCTTCCCCTCTGAAAGCCAGATGCTAAATTAAATGGTTTGAAAGAATTTTGAATCTCCTTTTAATGGGAAGACAGTGCCCAAGTGGGATCCGTTGCAGAGTGAAACCACTCCACTTCCGATTCTCCTTTGGGTGTCCAGAACATTTTAAAATAAGTACTGTTTTCACTGCTACACTACAAAAAACAGAGTCCTTTTTTTTTGGGGGGGGTGTACCATGAGGAAAAGGTAATGCTGAATTACAGTTGTATTTTGGTCCCTGAGTGTAAATAACAATTTTCTATGTTACTTTTTTGTGGTAACTATGGAGATGAATATTTTAACTAGATAAGTTATATGAAAGGAAGAAAGCTGTGTCTCAATAAAAGCCAAACACTGGACTTTGTTTCTGCCCCATTTGTGTTTTGTGTGTGCGCCTCTTACTTGTATTGGCAAGTATACCGAATTAATCTCTTGGGTTGGACCTCGCAAGGTTGTGCTCTGCTTGTGAGTGCTTTCCTCTGGTAGAAGGCTCCTTCCATTGAATGAAAGCATCTCTGGTAGCTGAACAGCATGCGCGGGGAGGGCGGGGTATAAATTTGAATTAATAAATAATAATAACAGATAATGCAGGGTCTGATCCTTTTGGCTTCCAAACTGTGTATTAAGTCCTATTTAATGGGAACCATGGCTCTGTGGTAGAGCATTTGCCTGGCATGCAGAAGGTCTCAGATTCAATCCTGACATTTCTAGTTGAAGAGATCAGGTAGTAAGTTGAAAGACCTCTACCTCAAATTGCCAGCTCTAGGATGGAAAATACCTGGAGATTTTGGGGGTGGAGCCTGGGGAGGGACCTCAGCAGGGTACAATGCCATAGAGTCCACCCTCCAATGTAGCCATTTTCTCCAGGTGAACTAATCTGTCACCTGGAGATCAGTTGAAATCCCAGGAGATCTCCAGCCACTACCTGGAGGTTGGCAACCCCACTGCTAACTGAGACGGGCCAGCCAGTCAGAGTAGCCAAGATCTAACTCAGTATGAGGCAGCTTCATGTGTGTTCCTTTGCCGGGATGGACACGAACCGGCAATATAAGTTTGTGGTTTGTGGCATGCTCACAAACCATCACAAACCTTTAGAGGCTAAATGAACCAGTTCGGTTTATAAGGTTCGTGACATGCTATAAAGACCCCCTGACATGCTAGACACCAAACTCACAGGGATCTCTGGTTGACTCTACCTGCCCTCCAAGTTTGGAGAGGATTGGATTTATGGGATCTGAGTGACAGCCCCCCAGAGAAGGTACCCCCATCCTCCATTGTTTCCAATGGAGAAAAAAAGCAACAAAAAAAGCAAGGGCAATAGAAGCCCAGCAGTACAGAAACAAAGTCCTCAAGAATCTCTGCAGTAGAAACTGACAGTGGGGGCCAGTTTTGCAAGCCCAGCAGAACCAGTGCCACTGTTGCAGTGCAAACCCAACAGGACTAAGGTCAAACCAGAGAATTGCTGCAGTAGAAACTGAAGGTTGTTGGGGGTCATTTTTGCAAGCCCAGCAGAACCAGTGCAATGTGCCCAACAGAACCAGGGGGCCATTTTGCAAGCCCAGCAGAACCAGTGTAATATACAGAGTGCCTAGCAGTACCAGTGCAATCAAAGAGCGACCAGCAGAATCCAGTGCCATGGTGGCAAAGCCAGCTCAACAGGACTAATATCTAGCACAGAATCACACTCCAAGCAAGGAAAGGGGGTTGCAAGCCCAGCAGAACCAGTGCACTGTACTAGTGGCCAGCAAAACCCAGTGCTACTGGCATTGCAAGCTTAAAAGGACTGATCTCAAAGAACAGAGTCACAAATCCAAGCAAAGGGAGGGGATTTCACAAGCTCTGTGCCAAAAAATTGGAAGGAAACACTAAAGGAAGGCCTGCAAAAGAAGAAGAAAAATTCTTGAAACTGACAAGGCTGGAGAGTTCCACCCCCCCCCCCTGCTTTAAAGTTTGGTAAACATTTTGTTTGGGTGGAGACTGTCTGGAAATGTATCCATTCACTAACCAGCATGAACTATTTGAAAGTTTGTGGAAAGTTCATGCCGGCTGACCTGCCACAAACTTCACTTCAAGAACTACTAACTGGTCAAAATTCATCATGAACTGTTGTTCATGAACTGGTTCGTGCCCATCCTTATTCCTTTGTCCTTCTGGCTCCACATGGTCCAGTTGGACTGACAGCAACCCTCCAGGGCTTTTCCTGACACTCACAAGAGCCTTTTAACTGGAGGTGCCAGGGGCTGAGGCTAGGTGCTCCACTGTCCTATCTCTGAATTATTGATTTTATTTAAAATGTATGTTGGGCTGCTCTCTCCATTTAGAAATACTCCAGGTAACTTGGAACATCTGTTACTGTTCTTGCTTGGTCAGCTTCTGTGGGATTTTATATAGTGGGAGTAGAGATGTAAAATTTCCAGAAATTTTGAAGCTCAGGAAAAAACCCAGGTTTTTTCCGGGTAAAAATGGAAATTTTCGGGAAAATTGAAAAAAAATTCTACATTAGTGCTTCTTTTTTCTTTTCCAGATTGAAAGTCATTCTGTTAATTTAGGAACATAAAATATGACTATGGACAATTTTACTTGGCATGAAATTATCACAACTAGCATATTAAAACATAGTGTATCCAAACAATTATTACAAAGTTCAGTTTGTAACCTAGGACTTGCTTGTCCTCAGTGCACAGAAATTAGATTAATCTGATACCATACATCTTTTTTAGAAATTATCTGGAAAATATTTGAACACCTTGTCTTAAAATATTTTATTCATCATAAAATAAAATGTTCCATAATCATTTTTTTTCTTTTTTCAATTTTTCAGAAAAAACCAAAACCATGTTTTCCTATTTTTTCCCAGTTTCTTTCTGAGCCTTCACATCTCTAGGAGGGAGGGGGTAATTCTGCCATGTTTCTGCATTGATATTATCAATCATAACAGTTTCTCTCTTCTTCCATAGATGGCTGCTCAATGGAAGTCCCTTCTAGGACTTTCTCACAGGTTATTCAAATATTCAATATCAGGTTGCTCATGAAAGAGAAAAATGGTCTCTGTGTTCAGGGGAGCCTGTCACCCATGTTGTTTGTGTGGGAATATTTTTAAGTTGCAATAAATCAAGGATCCTCTCACATAACAACATTACTACTCAAGAGGAGCCTGCCTTTTGTGTCTCTGTGAGTCACTGCTCTGGGCTTGCCAGGCCAGGGAGCTCTGTAGAAACACCAGTGAACTACTCTGCTAGTAGATACTTAGTTTGAACTCTTACTGTAAAGTCAACCTTTCTGAATGTCAGAGGGAGGAGCTTCCAATTTTTAATTCAGAAAAAAACCCTATATCTCTGCTGGTGGTGCCCCTTAAGCGCTCTGAATGGACAAATCCATTCTCTCTTATGCTCATCCTGTCTTTAGCTTTATAACAGAATGGGGCTTTGAACCTGGGCTGGCTGAAAAAGCAGGCTTCCCCATCTGGGGCCAGATATATCTTTTGATGCAAACAAAAAGCAAAGTCTTCTGTTGTTTTACCCTGAATTTTAACATGATTAACAGCAACAAAGCCTTTATCCAACAGCTGTTTTAACCCAGTGGTTCTTAAGCTACAGTATCAGTTCAGTTCAAAGTTTATTTTGATATAAGACCAGTAATGATAAGGATTAAAAAATAATAAAACAAAAATAGAATAAAATTTAAGATTGAGCGCTGATTGTGAGGGGACAGAGACAGGGTTGTTATTATTAAGACTCGGTCAGCCACTTGCGTATCCCACATGCCCTAAGGCAAAATTTAGCTACTTTAGTTGCTATTTCCTGGAAGGAATCTGAAAGAAAGAGGGAGACGTAAAGTTGTCAAGCTATAATATACTACTGCCCACCAAGCACACATTATCACATTAAATGACCCCCTCCCCAGTTAAAAGAAATAGGATATGAGAAACAGCACTCCAGTCACGACAAATAACTTTATAGAGATATATTTGTGATCTAGGCCATTAGGAGGCAGAACTCAGGCTTGTGTTCAAGGAAACTCTTGTGCCTACTGGCCAGCTCCTTCACATTATTTCTGATTCCTATTTGATATGTACCCCCTTTTTAAAGATGTGGATGAGAATCTCTGATTTATCCACAGGGCAGGGTGAGTGCTATAAACAGACTCTCCTGTGCTGGCCATAAACCAGGGCAAATGCAAAGAAGTGAATGCTGGGAATCTCACATGCCCCCCCCCCCATTTCAGACCCCCCCCCCATTTGTAGATTGTCTCTTGGGGAAGAGGGCTACATGGCCCTTGACCGAGAATCAATTTTAACTCCACTTTTTCTTGACTGTGGAGTCAGGAGCTGAAGGAACTGTGAAAATAATATTTTCTTTACCAGAGGGATTTGTGTCCTGGCGCCACCAAAGGCCAGGTTCCTGGTGCTACAATAAATTGGTTAGCTTTGAAAATGTGATGGCCTCTTGCTGTTCCTTGCAGAACACCTGGTATGGCCACTGGTCTGTGCAGCTGTTCCAGTAGAGGAAGGTTTTTGTACTGTTTTCCAAAACGCTTCTCTCTGACATAGTGAAGAGGGCTGTCTTCCTCTCTCTAAGGCAGAGCAGTGTCAGAATCGGACCTATGGTTGTTTGGGGTCAGTCTGGATACTCACTGGTGTTCTGATGTACATAGCTTAATGCCCTGCTTGCTTGCATATTATCCCAAATGCTTTATCTCTGTATTCTCACACTGGCTTCTTGTTTTCAGGCTGATTATAACACCTGCTAGCTATGAATCAACTATTCTATAAAGTCCTCCTCTGACATTTCCAGGATGAGGGGTAGTTGAAACAGACTTGGTTGTCTATTGTAGATAGAGCGCTTGGTACACTTTTATGAGAAACCTCCTCCACAATGGCCAGGAGATAGTTCGCTTCTCATGATGTCTTTTGGTCTTGCAGGAATTAGATAAACATTCTCACAGTATTAATTGTACTTTATTAACCTGTCTCTGTCACATGTAAACCTGATCTATGAATGTGGGCTGCACCAAAGTTCTCATAAGAGCTAAACTTGTATTATCTGCCATTACTGTCCAAGCCTTTGATTCACCTGCAACTTTCCTGATTGTTAATAAAATCCATAAACAGACTTATCGCGTCTGAGAGTTACTGCAGAGTCTTACAGATTGACAGTAATCTCTGTCATTACACTTCTGCCCTACATCCCTCCCCTCTTGCTTCCCAAGGGATGGGGAATGGGGACGAAGGTGCCATCACTGGCAAGAAAGTGGTGCCCATGGATACCGAGGAACAACCTCGGAAGGCGCCGGGAGCAAAGCCCAAATGGCAGGTGGGGTTCCACCTGACGGATCGGTGGGAAGAACCCCCCTGGCTTAGTGGCATTCCGGGGCTCTGAAGTGACCGATCACGAGCAGAGCTGGACCAACGCCGCCACTCCTGCACATTCCAGGATGAGCCAGAGTTGGGCCGTTTGCGCGAGGAGTGGAAGGACAACTACCCAGGCGATCGCGGCCAAGCCTCTGTCCGCTCCAAAATGTGGAACTTAAAAGAAGGATTACAATTTCTGATCACCAATTTGCCGAAGGTGGTTAAAAAGTTGATGGAGAAATCCCCCTTGTAGACCTTGGAGGAGGAGGAAGGGGGAGAAGAAGAGGAAGAAGAAGAAGAGGCGAGTTACCGCCCGTGCCCACGCCGCCCCGAACGACCCAGGGATGCCCTCGAAGCCACGTTTGATGGGGACCCCGTCAAGCTGGCTTTCTTTGCCATCCAAGTAAGAAAGCTGTTGCGAGAGTGTGGCCACACGTTTGACTCGGATGAGCAGCAAGTGGATTTTGTGGGATCTCGCCTGAGAGAGAGGGCGGCCGATTGGTTTGTGGGACCCTATAACATTGGTGCTCTGGAGCTGAAAGACGTGGATGCTTTCATGCAAGCCCTCGGGCACCAATTCGAAGACCCTCGAGCTAGAGAAGGCGCAAACTCACTTGCGAGGCATTCGCCAAGGGAACTGGTCGGTGCAGGAGTATTCGGATGAATTTAAAGCCACCTCTGCCAAACTCCAGGGATGGCCCGAGGAAGTTCTCATCGAGTTTTATCGAGCGGGCCTCAACCCGTTCTTACTGGAGAAAGCGTTGTCTCAGGCCAATCCTCTCACCTTGGCGCTTTGGATTCAAGTGGCTTGCAAAGCTGAGAATCGACACAACCTGGTGAAGTTATATCATCAAAGGGTCCAAAGCAGAGGGGCGTCTACCAGCCGAGGAGCGACGGCAGGCAGAGGAACCCGAGGCCATGGCTACACCAAGCCCGATGATCGCGCTCAGTGGTTCAAGAGAGGGCTTTGCCTAAGATGTGGCTGGTCGGGCCACTTTGCAGCTGAATGCCCCTGGTCGGAAGAATTGGAGATGGATCGCTGGATGAGAGGACCTGTGCGGGACTTCAGACCAGAATGACAGGATTCACCCCCACCGAGAAGCAAGAAAGGTAAAGCTCCCACAAAAGGCTACCCATCCTCGGGCCCTGAAAGTGTCAGAGTTTACCTCAACTCCGCCTACGTCGTCTAGTGAAGGAGAAGAGATGCAGCTGGCGGGAAACGACCAGGACCTGCTGTAAAGAACACCCCACAGCAGGGTCCCAGATGCCCCGGCGTGAGAATCGGTGAGAGATGGTACCTCTTTGTTTTACCTTACAGTTACCCTCCTCAACCCCAAGGCGGGCACGCATGTTAGAGCTTTATTAGAAACAGGTTGTTCCAGGGATCTAATCAGTCCTACCCTAGTGATGGGGTTGGGGGCAGGGGTGGTGAAATTAGAAGACCCGGTGGTCTTTACGCAGATGGACGGTACCACTATGACTTTGTGCCAACATCAGACTGTAGCCTTGCCAGTAGGGGTGTTGGGACACTGGAAAATACTTTCATCGTGCATCCCACTGCTCAGTTCCCCATGGTGTTGGGGAATCCCTGGCTAGCCGCGCATGATCCATATGTGCGGTGGAACCAAGGGGTGATGACTTTCCTGGACCCCCGATGCAAAGAGCATCAGTGGAACTCAGTGTGGGGGACAGAGCCCCTCCCTGTCCCGGCTAGAGTTTGCCTAGCTCGGGAGGAACTAATGAACATCCCCGAGGAATACTGGGATTTTGGGAAAGTGTTCGAAGAAAGAGAGGCGGACGAATTACCTCCTCATAGGAAAATGGACTGTGCCATTGAAATTTTAGAAGGACAGACTTTGCCTAAAGGGAAAATTTATGCCATGAACCCTGCCGAATGTGAGGAACTAAGGTGGTTCGTAGATAAGAACTTGGAGAGAGGATTTATTCGTCCCGCCACCTCCCCTTTTGCTGCACCTGTGTTATTCAGGAAAAAGAAGGACGGAGGGTTAAGATTGTGTACAGACTATAGAGGTCTGAATGCTGTATCTGTGTCAAATGCTTACCCTCTACCTCTGATCAAAGACTTGTTGGGGGAGGCGGCGAAGGGAAAGATTTTTACCAAACTGGACTTACATGAGGCTTACTTCCGGGAGCGCATCAGGGAAGGTGATGAACACAAGACTGCCTTTAATACACCCTTGGGGCAGTTCGAGTACCTGGTCATGCCTTGGTGTCTCAAAGATTAGGTAGCAGGCAGTGTTCCCTCTAAGCTGAGTTAGTGTGAGCTAGCTCACAGTTTTTTAGCCTCCGGCTCACCCATTTCTGTCTCCGCTCAGGAAGGTTGGCTCCAGAGCAAATTAATTGATGCAGCAGCCAAATCGCTCGCTCACCACTTTAATGCCGGTCACTCACCAAGTAGGATTTTTTGCTCACAGGACTCCACAGCTTAGAGGGAACATTGGTAGCAGGTGGTGTGAAAGATTGTTCCTGTTGAATTTTTGCCTGCCAGCCATGCCTGTTAGAAGCCCTGAAGCTGTGCTATAAAAATAGGTACTAATGTCATGGTTATGCACAGAGATTTTATTAACTGTGTCTCTTCTGAGGTGCTCAGGAGAGGGTTAAAGTGGCTGATCCAAGGGGAACTTCATACTTCAACAAAGATCACAAGTCTAGTCTCACTCTAGCCCAAGAGTGGCCAATCTTGCTTAACGTAAGAGCCACACAGAATAAACGTCAGATGTTTGAGAGCTGCATGACATGAACAAATATTACACATACGTTTTTATTGGAAAATATGCAGATTTGCTTTTTATTAACATTAAATGAGACTGCCAAAAATAAAAACAAAACGGGTAAAAATAGATATTGATAATGATATTTATTTGTCCAATTATATTTGTAGGCGGGGGGGGGGGACTTTGAGAACGCATTTGAAGTTAAACTTGCTTTCTTTCTCTGCTCCCCTCCTGCCTCAAGCCTACCCAGGATGGGGAACTGGCTGGGGAAGGGAAGACCGATCGGGGAGGGGGGGAGGCCTGCCTCCCCTTCGCTTGCCCAGCTGCCCTGCCGGGAGCCACACAGTGTGTGTGAAATAACTGCATGTGGCTCCCGAGCCACAGTTTGGCCACTCCTGCTGTGGCCCATGGATATGATGATGAAGAAGAAGAGATTGGATTTATACCCTGCCCTTCACTTTGGAGTCTCAGAGCGGCTTACAAACTCCTTTCCCTTCCCCTCCCCACAACAGACGCCCTGTGAGGTGGGTGGGGCTGAGAGAGCTCTGACAGAAACTGCTCTTTTTTTGTTTTTCAAGGACAGCTGTGCCAGAGCTTGTGACTGACCCAAGGTCACATCAGCAGGTGCAAGTGGAGGAGTGGGGAATCAAACCCGGTTCTCCCAGATTAGAGTCCACGCACTTAACCACTACACCAAACTGGCTCTGATGTGCTGAAATTCATTTAGTCATGTATATTTATTTAGAATACTTACATCCTGCCTTTCTGTTTTCAAGGATATTTAAATAAAATGATGCATAATGTAAATAAAAATACATACATACATAAATAAAATTCTGGCCCACAGGGTCTGCTGCATTCCTCCCTCTCTGCTACCTGGGACTAAATATCATCACTACTGCTCCCAGGGAGATCTGAAGCCCAGGTGTACTTTAAGGTCTCTAGAAAAAGACAAGAGTTACACAGTTCTAGTTTCTTTTTGAAGGCTTGAGAGCCAGCGTGGTATAGTGGTTAAGAGCAGCGGACTCTAATCTGGAGAACCAGGTTTGATTGCTTCCTCCTCCACATGATGCCAGCTGGGTGACCTTGGGTCAGTCAGAGCTCTCTCAGCCCCACCTACCTCGCAGGGTGTCTGTTGTGCAGAGAAGAAGGTGATTTTAAGCCACTCTGAGACTCCTTCGGGTAGTGAAGGGTGGGGTATAAAAACCAACTCTTCTTCCATAGGTGAGGAGAGTTTTACCACTGGCAATTTATTTAGACAGAGGTGTCAAACCATTTGTTACGAGGGCCAGATCTGACATAAATGCCACTTTGTTGGGCTGGGCCATGTGTGCCATAAAATGTAATGCCAGGTACTAGAGAGACAAACTTTATAAAGGACAGCAGCTAGTAAGCTCCAGGGTTGGTGTGTGCTCACTGCAAGGCTTATGGGCTGGGGGAGGTGCAGAGGAAAACCCATGTGGGTGGATTGGAGAGCCAGCAGTGCAGCATTGGGCAGATACCCCACACTGCCGGGGGGGGGGGAAGCCCCTTCTCCAGCCTACTCCTGCCACCAATATAGTGAGCCCAGACCCCAGGGTAAAATTGTGAAGCAGGTGGGTGTTGTGAGCTCCCCTCTGCCCCCAAGCCACCATGGAAGAGGACTGGGAAGAAAAGGTGAAGTAACACCCACACACACACACCTGCAGAAGTGGGGGATGGTGGCCTGGACACAGGACCAATCCAAAGCAGACCTCCCAGCTTATAAACACATACGGGGGGGGGAGCCAGGGAGACGCTATAGTACGCACAACTATTGTATAACGTACACTCATATAAACATGAAAAACCTAATAAATATCAGATACATACAAATTCCATAAATTACATATCGGCAAGGAAAATAACAGGTTAACAGGTAAGTAGTAATACAGGTAAGTATTGAGTAACAAGTTGCGAAGGTTCTGGATTCTCTCTTCGTTTCGTAGGTTCCACTTCCTCAGAAGTAAACTTCCTTAACTATAAGGTAAAATATTTTATATAATGTAATATTGCGTAAATTGGACCCAAAATTGTGATTAATTGTATAATATAATAAAAATTCATACACCACAATACAAGTTTGTTGTCTTATTCTTCCATTGAGTGATGTAGTATCAAACTTACATATCTGAAACAATATTAACATTAGAATTTTTCATTAAAATATGTATATTCCATACTATAGCATTTTTTTTTCATTTTTTTACACTCACCATAACAGGAATCATTCATCAATACAGTAATGTCGGGCACTAGTCATAACAGCAAATGCTTCCCAAAGCTAGAATGCTTTAGGGATGTTGTTATCCATCCATTCCTTATATAAGACGCCTTATTAAAGGTGCGATCACTAATTATAGAAAACAGGAACAATCTATCATTGTTTAAGCCATGAGGACTAATACTTTTTAAACGATGTATCCAGTACACTTCACATCTAATCAGCATTTTTAAAATCCATTTTATTAAGCGGGTCCTGGCTAAAAACTTCCAAAATAACAAAGGAAAATTCATTGTAATTATGTTGGTGCTCCAAAAAATGGGGAACAAGTGGAGAATCTGTATGCCGTTGTCGAATACGGGACCTATGCTCTACAATCCGCGTCCTAATTGCCCATGTAGATACCCCCACATAATATTTAGAACAAGGACATTTTATAATGTACACTACTCTTTTTGTAGCACAATTTGCAAAATGCTTTAGTTGGACATGTAGCTTTAATTCCGGAAAATCTAGTCTGTCAGTTTCCCAAACTTGCGGAGATACTGAGCATCTGCAGCAGCGATGACTTCCAGGTGTTGCCAATATTGAATAACTGCGCGGAGAGATATCTGTTCTAATTAAATGGTCTCTAATGCTCTTGGTTTTTCTATAACCAATACATGGTTTATTGGAACAGCCCGGTATGTAACTAACTATGTTCCAATGTAGCATTATTATCTTCTTAATTTGTTCAGCATAAGGGGTGTATTCTAAAGCAAGTTAAGAAGATAATGCCCTTCTTGGATAACGGATAATTACAGTTCTCTTTCACAAGTACTGGGGGGGCAAACCTTTTCTTGCGCATAGATAGCCCCCAGTCTCAAACAACTCACCCACAATAATGCAACATCTAATTTGAACATGGACACTGGTACCAGAGCTTCCAATAAACCCAAATGCCAACTGTGCTGCCACATATACCCAGACAACACAATCACTGGATCTAACAACATCAACTTCACCATCTCAGGCTTATTCACATGCTCATCTTCTAACACTGGATATGCCATGACATGCCAACAATCCCCTTTGGTTCCCTAGATAGGACAAACAGGTCAAACCGTACACCAAAGAATAAATGGACACAAATCTGACATCAAGAATCACAAGACTGAGAAACCTGTAGAACACTTCAGTCTTCGAGGACATTCAATGGGTGGCCTCAAAGTAGCTGTTTTATTGCAGAGGAACTTCAGGAACAGACTGGAAAGGGAAATTGCTGAATTACAAATTATTACAACAATCAAAGCAACCCCCCAGGACTTAACAGGGATATTGATTTCTTATCTCACTACATATGCTAAATTCATTCAGTTCTTATATCTGTATTCTCACTAAGAAGGGCTATACATCCTCTTTATTTTAGTGTATTTCTTATTTGGAATAGTAGAATAGAATAGTATATTGGGGTGCATTTCTGTGGCCTGGTAACAGAGAAGACATAAGACTGTGCTACAAATCACCTCACCTTAAAGAAAAAGATACTATTAGTTACTTCCTTGCTTGAGAGGAGACAGATGGAGCATAACAACAAGGTCTCAGGTAATTACTCTTAGCACTCCACAATTAAGAATGACACATTTACACATCTATCTCCAATTTTGACATATTTATTTACCTCACTGTTTCCCCCCGGCCCCGGAATTAAATCCAAACCATGGAGACCTTATAAAGTTAGGTTGTTATTCTTGTTTGCATCTGTTAAAATATCTTTATTATGCTGTATGCGAATTTTCTGTTTTTAACCTCTGTCTTATATGTATGGACTAGTAAATTTCATTTCATTATATCTGAGGAAGTGTGCGTGCACACGAAAGCTCCTACCTTGAATAAAACTTTGTTGGTCTTAAAGGTGCTACTGGACTCAAACTTTGTTCCAGCTTTAGCAAATTAATTTACACAAGCATAGGGAGCAAAATTGTTTAAGCACCAGTTACAGCGGCTGCGAGTAGCCGTTGTGCTTATGCTGAACTGTAGATAAAAGCCACATTCCATACCTCTTTGAATTACCTTTTGGACGCCATTGTTTCCGTTTCGCACGCACACGGAAGTTTATACCGGAAGTTTAGGTTATGTGCCTGTTTGTATGTCTCTATGGGGCGGGGGGGGGGAGGAAAAGCGACTCTCATCACATGACAGGAGGTAGACGGAGAGCACGCTGGTAAAACCAGGGCGCCGCGCCTGCGCAGGCTTTGTTGACATCCGCGTATTTTTCGTTCTCCTTGTGTCTCATGCTGGGCCATGTCTCACGGGCACAGCCACGGCGGGGGCAGCTGTTGCCATGGCGACGATCCTGAAGAGCCTCCCGAGCGGCGTGGCCAGGCCTGGGGCCTTTACCTGCGCATTGACCGCGAGCGGCTGGAGTGCCTGAATGAGCGCAGAGAGGGCAGCGGGAAGCTTGTCTTCCGTGCCTGGGAAGACCGCGGCGACCGCCAGCAGGTAGGTGGGATTGTGTGTGTGTGCGCGAATGCGTGTCTTGTAGAGAACTCCGCCGCTGCCGTTTTTTTTCTCGGGCGGCTTCTACGAGTCGCTTCTGCTCTTTAACCTGAAAGCTCCCCTGAATTTTAGCCTGCAGCAGTTTAGAAAAGTGCTTGTGGTGAGGCAGGCCAGTAACCCCTGTAGCGGTCAGAGTGTCAGACTAGGATGTGGGCGACTTGGGTTCGAATTCGTGCTCTGCTGCGGAAGCTCGCTGGATGGCCTTGGGCCGGTTACTCTCATATTGTAGCCTGCCTCTCAGTGTGGTTGTTGGGAAGACGAATTAGAGGCGAGGAGAACAATATATGCCATTCTTGAAGACGGTAGCATGGAGAGGTACTAAATAAAAGAGCATGAAACTGCCTTATGCGGACCTTTGGTCTGAGAGGCATTATGGTGTACTGGTTAGAGCAGTAGACTAGTATCTTGAGAACTGGGTTTGAATACCCATTCTGCCGTGGAAGCTTGTCGGATAACCTTGGTCCAGTCTCACACTCTCAGACAGACGTACCTCACTGGGTTGTTAGGAGGATAAAAATGAAGGCGAGTGGAACAGCATGAGCTGGCTTGGGTAAAAAGACGTCTAAGAATTTATTTATTTTAGATTTATAGGCCGCCCTCCCCGCAAGCGGGCTCAGGGCCGCTTACAGATGAGGCAAACATGCCAATAATTAAAACAGCTAAAAATAAATGAAAGATAAGTTTGTGCCACAATCTGCTACATGCCCTGCTGATTGACTTTAAGGTATATAGGTGTATGCGTGTTTACAAAATTGCAGTTTCTCTGCATCCTCTGGCAATTTGTAAGTGAGGTGAAGAGCTCATCATGAATATAACAGAAACACCTGTGAGATTCTGGTCACCAGGGTCCGGGACACTCAGTCCAGTCTTGAGTGGAAGACAGGGCTTGTCCTTTTGCAGCATTATCTCAAGAGCACCTTTTTACTTCATGGGACTGAAAGACAGCCATTTTCTTACCAATGAGGGGAGCCATGGCGTGATTTTAAGTTTGCAAAGGTGTTAGCTGAGTTTGTATTGTTGTAGCAAGATTATTTTTAAAAATGCTTCAAGAGACTGCATAAGTATTTGAATGATGCATGTTGGTAGTGGTGTGGAAATTGAGATAATTTTGCCTTTCCTTACGTTGGTAGTAAATTTCATTGTAACGTACATTGGTAGTAAATTACATTGTAAATTACATTGGTAGCAAAGGATGAGATGGTTAGACAATGTTACTGATGCAATGAACATGAAATTGAGCAAATTCCAGAGGATGGTGGAAAACAGACGTGCCTGGCGTGATGTGGTCCATGGGGTTGCGAAGAGTCGGACTCAACTGTGCGACTCAACAACAACAACATTGGTAGTTGCTTTCCCTTTTCTACCCTGGAAATGGAATTTGTGTGAATATTTTCCCCAGTGGACCTGCATTTTGTTCAGACTGATTAGAGTTCATGTTTCTCCCTAATCTGAATTGCTGAGGGTGGGATTTAATCTCAGTTTCCTAACCTGACTCCAGTTGCTAGTCATTTCACTGGTATGGCCTCTGAACATGAATACAAAAACTAGATATTTAGTTTTGGATTAATGTAAAGTTTTTGACTTTTTGAACTGGTATAAGTTAAGAGTGTTGTCATCTTTTCTAGCAGAAGCTATGAGAAGGGCAAGAGCTGAACGGGTGAAGAACAGCAGATTGACTTTAAACCTGTAATCTAAATCATCACCAAGAAGGATATAATCAAGTTTCCCATTTTTTTGTTTTTTAAAAGAATTTTATTAGTTTATGCACAGGGAAAGGGGAAAGAAGGGAAAAAGGATACACACACACACACAAAATTTAACATTCTGCATGCAAATCTTCTCATTAGAGCTTCACATATCCATTATTCTTCATTTAATCTTGTGGCGCCCTGGCATGGACGGGCGGGTCTTCCCCACGACCAGACGCCGTGTCCGAGAGTCATCCCCAACTCCCCAGGGGAACGGAGGCCTCAGAAATGGGGTTGGGCTGCCAGGTTCCGTCACCGTGGCCAGCCCTTTCAGTCCCCCTGCACAAGTCCTTAGGATTACGTTTGCCAGGTCGTCTCTCTCTCCGACCATGGACTCGCACGTTCCTTTACCTCGACCTGGCAGTCCTCTTCCTCCCCAGCCTCCTTACACGTTCCCCTTTTATACCCTTCTCCCCACTGTCCCTCATCCCATTGGACACCCGGGTGTCCATCACTCATGGCCCCGCCTCTGTATAAAGGCTCAGACGCCCAGCCAGGGCGGGGCCCTTCATCCCCGTCCGGCGCCGGGGTGGAGCCTGTCGCCTGGCTCATGCCGGGTGGCGCAGGAAACCCGGGATCGCCGGGCCGTTCCGGACCGGCCGACGTCGTCGTTGCCTGCGGCCTCCCGAGGCTGGCCCTCCAGCCGCGAACCCGGGGGCGCGCCCGGTGACTGAGGGGTTGCGCCGCAGTCCGGCACCGCTCTCGCTCTTCCCCACCCCCTTCCTGGCCTGGCGTCATCTGGCTCTCCGGCCCAGGGCTCTCGGACGCTATGAGTGGGGGTTGTATGACACCAGCGGCGGGTGGGGGTTCTCAGAAGAGGCCCGGGACGTCAGGATCGGGACACATCTTATTTTCTCAGTACTTCAGTTTTAGCCAGTTATAAAATTTATTTATTATTATTCAAATTTATACCCCGCCCTCCCCCGTAGGGCTCAGGGCGGCTTACAGGGCAAGATAGTCTTGCGACAATAAAACCACAATACAAATAACAGTATATCTTCATTATAAAAACATTTTATACAATTAAAAACCCATCCTATCTCACATAAAATGCTCGGTGATGACTAAACTCCAAACCCCACGGTCCCATAAATTATTCTTCCATTTTTCCTTTTAATATATTTTTTACTGTGTCCATTTCAGCATATTCCATAATCTTCATTATCAACTCATACAGTGTTGGGATCTTCAATGTCCTCCATGTCATTGCAAATAAAATTCTGGCTGCTGTTATAACATGTAAAATAAAGGATCTATGGTTCTTATCGAAGTCATCTGGTAAACAGTTTAACAAAAATATCTCTGGCTTAAAAGGTATTGTAATATTCAAGACTGACTGTAGGAAAACATGTACTTCAATCCAATATTTATGAACCTCTTTACATGTCTACCACATACGGTAGTATGATCCAACATGATTGTTACATTTCCAACACCTGTTACTCAAGTTTTTATACATTTTAGCTAACCTATCTGGGGTTAGGTGCCATCTATAAAACATTTTATATAAATTTTCTTTGAATGAAACAGATTTAGTCAATTTAACATTCACTTTCCATATTTTACTCCATTGTGACAGAGCTATGTTATAACAGACATTTTGCATCCATCTGACCATACATTTTTTAACTTTTTCAGCGTCCAAAAATATCAGAGCCGTCTGCTTCTCTGGATGAGCTTCATAATATTCTAATATGTTTAAAACTGTTCTCACACTATTCTTTAGCTGTCTTTTGGGTAAGAAACCTGCCTGGTCCTGATGTATAAAGTCTATTAGAACTTTTTTCAAACTTGCAGCCAAGATTTTTGTAATCACAATTCAGCAAGGAAAGTTTCCCATTTTGTAATTCATACTCTGCTAAAGGAAGCATGTGTATAAATGGCATGTAGTTTAGTTTAGTTTGCAGTACAGAAATGATTTGTGTGGAGACTAGCGGTGAGATAGCCTGCAAAGATATCCTAGTGTACTTTTAAGGATATTATATGTGATAAGCCATCCCTCCTGCAGAGCAAAAGGAAATAGATTGGTTTCCCATGTTGTTATTCAAGCACTACTTTGATTTGTGATATAGTGGCCTAATTACAAAAATCTGGCCTAGTCAGCCTGTATGCTTGGATGGGAGAAGGCAGACATAGCTGTAGCTGTACCGCTTTCAGCAGTGGCTCATGTTTCTTAGTGGGTGCCTGGTTCATGCTTTCGAGATTGTGCCTGCCTCCTTGTTAGGTGGTGGGGAGAATAAAGAGCGGTACCTAATTTTTAAGGACATGAAGATGGTTGGTTCGGAAGGGAGTGGTCATACAGATTCAGAGTTGGCGGTGTCTTTGGCCAGTGTCGTGTACTGGTTAAAGTGGTGAAGATGGAGTAGGATCTGGGAGACCCTGGTTTGAATCCCTGCTTTGCCATGGAAGCTTCCTGGGTAATCTTGGGCCAGCCAGTCACACACTCTCAGCATAACCTACCTTACAAAGCTGTTGTGAACATAAAAGGGTGAAGAGGAGAACTATGTAAGCTACTTCAGGGAGAAAGACAGGATATAAAGCAAGTGTATAATGGTTCAAATATTAAGAAACTTTCTGGTACAATTGGGGTAGGTAGGGCAAATTAAGCATATTGATATACTCTTTGTATATAGCATGCTCCCCAAATCCAGGTTTTAAAGCAATGTAGAGATCTTTGGGAAGGAATGAGATGCAAGAGGAATGTAGCAGGGGTTGAATTGATGGCAGGGTCTATGGCAGGGTCATTTTTGAGAGAGATGAGAGAGGTGCATCCTGTGTCCAGATTGCTTTAACCACACACCTGTATTGAGTATTTGCTTATAGGAGACCAGGCATGGAAGCTTTTGCATATTGGCTGTCCTTTTTAAGCTATAGATGCAACATAAATAACTGATGTAGGCGGATAGGCTAGATTTTTAAAATGTGGGCTACAATAATTTTAGTGCGCTTGTTTGCAAATCTGTTTTAAAGCCTGAAAAATTGCTCCACTACTTGCATGTGTATCCCACCATGCTTAAAAACTTTAAGTATTAAAATCCAGTGGCCTGTGACATTGTCAAAGTGCCAAAGAGCAGATTATGTGACTCTTCAGTGACTGGAGTCCACAGTGCTGCTTCTTTCTTAGCAACCAGAACTGAAGTCTTAAGTCACTAAACCCCATTTTGTATTTCTTCCTTCCAGTTTGTCGAAAGTGACGACGATGAAGAGCTTCTGTTTAATATTCCGTAAGTACCCATTTTTAATGAATTCCTGACTCACCAGCACCTGTTGATCTCTGGCTGTTTTGTAGAGCTTGACCTTAATAGCAAAGCATTTTGAGGATGGGCTGGTGGAAGCTGGGCTGCAGGGAGGAATTTCTGGAAAATGACAGCTGCTTATGACAAAAGCTAACTCGACTGTTTGACTAATAACTACCTGGAAACCAGTTTACCCACTCTTTTGCAGGTTTACAGGCAATGTGAAGTTGAAAGGGATAATTGTGATGGGAGAGGATGGTGACACTCATCCATCGGAAATGCGGCTGTAAGTGGGGACTGAGGGGTGAATCAGATTACTTGCTGGGGTGGTTGAAGCTGCTAATCCACCATATAAAAGTCCGCCACCACTTTTAATTCCTGCTTCAACTTTTCCTACCATTTTAATCTTCTGCTCAATTGTTGGCATTGAATTAGCAGTTAACATTGCAGTTCTCTACATGTTTACACAAGAGTAAGTCCCACATTATTTAATGGGGCTGACTGCCAGGTAAACAGGCAAAGAGTTGCAACCTTAGCCTCTTCTCCCCCTCCTGTTGATTTCAACAACTTTTCATATTAAAAAGCCCGTCAGCTAAGAATCGAGCCTGGTTGGTTCAAATCAAGAGATTGGCTTCTGCAGGTCTGTTCTGTTCGTAGGGCTGTCTTCCAGTCCAGTGACACCAGTGGATCATGGGTGAGGCCACTGAAGCAAGTGTTATTCTTTATTAAAGAACTGTGAGGGGATTTTGTCGCTTTGCTTTATAATGGCATCAGCTGTGGCAGTCATGCAAGAAGGTCTGGCTGGTGCCTGTAGCAGTTGGTTGCAAGCACTTTGTGGGGGGGGGGGAAATCATATTCTGCCATCCGTGGACTCATTGGGACAGTGAGGTGCAAAGAAGTGACTGCCAGCTTGGGCATGAGACTGAGAGGTCCCTTTAGTTGCTAAAATGAGTACACTGATTACCAGTAAATTCCGGTTTTCTTTTAATTAGAAATGCTGACCCTACTGACCTACAAACAGTGGCACCCAAGGGAAGCCCATGCCTGCGGTTCCTTTTATTTTCAATAGGGGGGCAAGTTCCCTTGTCTTAAACAGAAAGTGAAAACTTTCTTCTTCTGGTTTCAACTTACTTCTAAGTTGGTTATTCTTGGTGCCAGCTGAGACTCTTTTTCCTATTGCAAAACCGAGACATTCTCACTGTTGGGTGCTGAGGGAGGAAGGGGAACCTATGCAAACTTATACAGGGTTATTTTTGGGCAGGAATTCACAGGAACAGAGTTTCAGCTGGCTTCAGAGATGGCCACGCCCACTACAGCCAAAACCTCTGCGTGCCTGGCTACAGAGGGAAGGCCTGGAGAGCGAACACACACACCCCGGTGACTCCGAGGCAGGTGGGCCAGGGAGGGCCCTGGAAGGATCGGGGAGGTATTTAAATGCCTCCCCGTGCCTTCCCTGGCCTGTCCAAGGGCCAGCTTGCCCGGGCTCCCCACAGCCGTGGGGTGGGGAAAGCCAAGGGAAGGCAGTTTAAACTGCCTTCCCTTCCCTTCAAGGGGGGGCTTGCCTGGGCAAGCCAAGGGAAGGCATGGGGTGTGGCCTGATATGCTAACGAGCTATGCTGTCAGGGGTGTGGCCTAATATGCTAATGAGTGTCTGGTGTTGGGTGTGGCCTATTATGCTAATAGGTTCCTGCTGGGCTTTTTCTACAAAAAAAGCCCTGGCCTTATATAAGCAAAGTCTTGCTGTTCTTTCCTTTCCCCAGGTTTAAGAATACCCCCCACATGTCTTTTGATGATACTGCCAGAGAGCCAGATCAGACATTTAGCCTGAACCATGACGTTGCAGGAGAACTGGAGTATCCTACCAAGTATGGCACTGTTTTTTCCCCCAAAAAGTCCAGTGGCACCTTAAAGACTTAACATTTATTTCAGTATGAGTTTTCAAGAGCCACATGTAACCTTTCTATATCATCGCCTCCCTTTTCCCCTTACATTGAGATTTTCATTTGAAAGACTTGTAAGTCACACTAAGCCTTGTCTCCTACCCTGTAATGTTCCCTGTAAGATTCCCAAGTACGATTTCCTCTTCATGTATTTATCTGAAGAAGTGGACTGTGACTCCCATAAGCTCATATTTAGATAAAGGTTGTTAGTCTTTAAGGGGCTCCTGGACCTTTGGTTTATTTTGCTACAACAGACTAACAGGACTGCTACCCCTTTGCCATCATCATGGAAGGCACTGCTCCTCCTGAAGCCACATACATTATGTATTGTATGCCTCCCCAAATTCTGCTTCTCCATATCCTTTGAGTCTGTCTCATTAAAAACTCAGTGCTTCCGTGACAGAAGTGCAGTTCCCAGCATCTCTTGAGAATGGAGAGTCATAGCTGTTAAACTGGCTCAGGCTTCTTCCTTGCAGAAAACTGCTTGGGGTGCTTGAGAGGATGGGAAAACTATTCAGTTGGGGCTTGTTAATAGCCCACAGCTGGGACTGCATCAGTTGCTCCAGTGCTCCGTGAGCATGTTGCACAGTGCCTCCTCTTCCTCAGTTCTCTGTGTAAAATGTTCAGTAACTTGTATTGACTCTACACATTGTCCTGATTTGGTAAATAAATATACCTGCTTTGCTCACTAATCTTCTTCCTTAGGACAGGTCCCACGTTGAAGGGTGACTATCCTTGCCCAAAAGTACCTGAATGGACTCTCTATAAAGGCCTTCACTTCCTCTGGTCTGGTCTTACAGCGGAGGGCTGTGGCTTTATGCCCCCTCAGGCTTCTTTCACTTAAGCCTTTGGTATCATGTATTGGGGTGGCCTCTTTTATGCTTCCAGTCATCCAATCCTCCATTTAGTCATAACACATTTATTTTAAAAACTTTATCCTGGCTTTCTACCACTAGAGGTCCAAGGTGGCTTGCCGATAAATCAAGACAGGATGCTTATTATTCAAGAGTCACTTGACTTTACAGTTAGTGTTGACCTTCAGCCTGTCACCTGATATCCCAGTGATTGCCCTTTCACTGAAAGCTGTACCCTGATTAGAAGGACAGTGTGGGGTACTTTGAAACTGGGTAACATCCAGTAGTCTCTGGGTGCGTTCAGACGGGGGCTTTACATCGGTTAGGGTGCCGGTTCCAACCGGTGTACTTACGGGTGTTCACACGACGAACATCTGCCTCCCATCCCTAACCGGTGTAAAGCCCTTTACACCGTTGCACTCTGCCACTAGGTCCCAAGTGGTGGTATACTGAGTGCAACGGTGGCTTCCGGTTTACCCCGGCGCCTGATCGCTCTCCACCGGTGCCTTGCCATTTCCGTCGGAAGCCTGAGGCTTCCGGCTTTCCCCCGCCATTTTTTAAAAAAAGTAAGCGGTATGCGCTTGGGCGAAGCTTCGCCTTGAGTGTTTGTTAAGAGAAAAAAATTCCTTAGTTTAACTTCCCAGAGGAGTCCGGGACTTAAGGGAGGCCAGGTTGGGCTTTAAACTTTAAAGGTAAGTCCTTACCTTTAAAGTTTAAATGTAATTGGGGGGGGGGGTTTGAGCATGCGCAAAGATCGCAATTCTCTGAATGGCTGCCTATGCGCATGCTCAAACTGTGCTTAAAAAAAAAACGCCGACGCCCGCAGCGTGTGAGCAGGCGTACACCGGAGGGATCTGCAAGATCGCGTGTGATCGCGTTTCTGCCGGCATAAACTGCACCGGTTCCAACCGGTGCAGTTTATGCCGGCAGAAAGGTCCCGTCTGAACGCACCCACAGAGACACAGATGAATGCACATGAAGCTGTCTTATACTGATTCAGGCCACTGGTCCATCAAGGTCTGCAGGGCCTCCAAGACAGAGCTCTTCCACCAGGCCTTCAATTAGGAGCCGCCCTCACCACTACCACCAACATCTGTGGTTATGGGCCGGCCCCAGCTTTGAGATCGAGCCATACCATCGTGCAATGCCAGAAGATCACTGAGTCGGAAATTGTCTGCTGTTACATCATATAGCACACCATCTCAATTAATGATGGAATGATTATTATTACTAGCACTTTATGATTATTTGATTGTTTTAAAATGTTTTAAGTGTTTTTATGTGGATGTTATGGTACCTTGTACCGACTATGTAAGCCGCCTTGAGCCTGTTCACGGGGAGGGCGGGATACAAATGGAATTAATAAATAAATACAAATGGAATGGAATTAATACATATAAATAAGGTCAGTATTGTCTACTCAGACTGGCCAGCTGCTCTCCATGGTCTCAGGCACAGATCTTTCGCATCATGTACTGCCTTGTCCTTTTTAAATGGAAATGTGAAGGATTGAACTTGGGACCTTCTGCATGAAATGCAGAGGCGCTTTCATGGCTGCACAACTCAGTCACAGCAGTTCCTTGCAAGTGGGAGCACTGAAAGATCAGGCCATTACCCGATCCTTGTATTTGGCAAATGCCCACAGCAGGTCTCTGTGCTCCTGCTTTGCTGTCTTACACTTGAATCTCCTGACATGCCGTGCCAAAGTTCTGTTGGTTTTAGCTGCGTCAGTTGATTCCAGGCTCTTGTTTGCATTAGCTTATGTGCCTGGCATGATGTTGCACATCACCCATGGAAAATGTAAAGACAAAAGCCACATTAAACCTTTCATTAGGGCCAATCAGAATTATGCAAAAGGTTGTGCAAGTTTTTAGGTTCTCCCGAATTCTTTGTTAGGAGAAAGTCTTCACAGTCTTTCTGGTGAAATCCCCTAAAGGTTAATGGTAAGAGAATTCTGCTTCTGGAATTCCCCCCAAGTAGCCACAGACATAAAACCAAACTTGCCAGCCTTGGTCAACCCTAGCGCTGTTATCATCCCCATGAAGACCAGGGGCTAGAGCTTCAGGAACTGGTTGCAGCAGTTCAAACAGACAGATCCCTGTTTTCTGTCCTGCTGAGCTGACACTTCTGTCATGATGGGTGTTGTTTATAACTCCAGAGACTGGAAAGTATTTGTAACAACAGCTCTACAGACAGAACATTGGACTTTTTCCCCCTTTGCAGAATTGCTCGCTTTTCAAGCGTTCATCATCTCTCAATACACTTCTCCAAGAACTTTGGTGCTGAGACGACAAAGATCTTTTACATAGGCCTGAGGGGAGAATGGACAGAGGTAAGAGTGCTCTCTTGTCTCACTGACAACAACTGGGAATGCAGAATGATGGCTTATGTGCAATTCTGGTGTGACTTTTCTGAGCATGGGCAAGTGGTATAGATCCAAGCCCAGATACAATGGGAACATGGCAGGTACCTTTATAGGAGTGTCTCTTCTGCCAGCACTCCCACCCTGTCAGTTTGCTAACATGTGGTATGTCTGGAGTTTCTCTGGATTGGAGAGCATAAAAGTCTGGGGTAATTGCCCATGCATAAGGCACAATCATATTAAAAGTGAACCAGGCTTAAATGTAGTTGTGTCCCGGTGCTCCACATGCATTTCAGTTCCTAGCAGTTTTGCTGGTGGGAGAAGACATGATTGGTTGGCCTGTTCTTGTGGTGAGTTATGTCATCCTTGAAAACAGGTACATACAACTTTTGCATAACCCTCTCCCCCTGCCAAAACCCTAGGTTTGGGTAAGGCAGGAGGCCATGTCATTGGTTCTCTTCCATTGAACAGCAGTTTTCCTGATTAGCTTGTAGGTGATTCTTAAGTGCTATAGATGGGTATTTGACATGCCCTTGCATACCACCTAGTTCTCATTTTAACACATCTACTTCATGCTTAGTGGTGTGAAAATACTTCCTACATTTGGCTAATTTCTGTTGATGCTGGCATGGGAAAATATCTAGAGAACCAGTGTAGTTAGTATCAGATTAAGATCTGAGAGACCCAGATTCAAATCCCTCCCTCTTCTATGGAAACTGACTTCGTGCCAGTTGCTCTATCTTGCCTACCTGCCATAGTGGTTGTTAGGATAAAGTGGAGGAAGGGGAGCAATGTAAGCTGCTTTGGGTCCTCATTGGGTAAAATAAGCAGACGTGTAAATAAAATAGAACATTCTGATAGCTGAAGCAGGCTGTCGGCTGTTCAGAAATTCCTGCTTCTTTCCTCTCAGCTTTCCAGATCAAGAAGGTGAGACTAGTAAGAAAAGTAGTTGCTGATTTTTTTCCAGTGCTGAGCCCTGCCAAGATAGACAACTTTTGGTTGCCCCAGCCAGCTGGACACCTGAGTGGCCACAGTGCATGCTTAGAGCTTGCTTGGCTGGGTAGGATGTGGGGGGTGGTATACTTCCCTGGAGGATGGCAACCCATGCTTTGGGGGAAGCTGCTTGCAGCAGATGTGAGTTATTCAGAGGCAGTGAATGCTACTGAATTGTGGGCAAAATCTACAGACGTAGGTAAAGGTAAAGGTTCCCTTGCTCGAAAGCCAGTCGAATCCGACTCTAGGGTTGCGGTGCTCATCTCCGTTTCAAAGCCGAAGAGCCAGCGCTGTCCGAAGACATTTCCATGGTCATGTGGCCAGCATGACTAGACCCCGAGGTGCATGGAACGCTGTTACCTTCCCACCGAAGTGGTATCTATTTATCTACTTGCAGTTTCTTGCTTTCGAACTGCTAGGTTGGCGGGAGCTGGAACTAGAGATGGGAGCTCACTCCGTCTTGTGGCACCCGGGTCTCAAACTGCTGAACTGCTGACCTTCCACAGCCTGCAGTTCAGCGTCTTAACCACTTGAGCCACCACAGCTCCCGTCAGTAGAGTCAGTGCTTAAGTGGGGGGGGGGGTCAGACTTGGCTTTCCAGAGCTCTGACACTTTCAAGGTAGCAGACTTTAAAGAAGTTTTCATCTTGTTTCTTTTGCAGGCTCGCCGCCACGAAGTGACGATCTGCAACTATGAAGCAGCAGCAAACCCTGCTGACCACAGAATCGATCAGGTCACGCCGCAGACACATTTCATTTCTTAGCTTTGGAGACGCATATCGCACAACTGTTTTGTGAACTCGGAACATTTGTGGCAACAAGGAGGGTCATAGATTTAATTCTTTTTGTGTGCAAGAGGGTGTTTTTTGGAAAAGCAGGGTGCCAACAGATGGCGATCATGTCAAAAGCCATCCCTGCTGCTGCCAAAAGGACAGTCACAGCTTAGAAGCTTGAAAGCCCTGAGGAATGGCTCCTTGCTGGTCTGCACAGCAGTTGTCTTGACTACAGAATATCTTTCCAGGGGGCTGGCTGTTTTCTCAGCCACTGATTGGCTGCTTAACTGCTGGTGAGCATATATAAGGTGTGAGGTTGTAGGGCAACAACACTGGGATCATTTGCACAATTGGGGGTTTGGTTCTGGCTTTGGAATGTAATGGGGGGGGCAGCGATGAGTGACTTTCTAGGGAGAATCCTGGCTCACTTCCAAGCATGTTAATGCGAACAGACCAGTCATGCCTCTCCATAGGCATTTATTCGGTTGCCTTTTTGTTGATGCCTGATAGGTTCAGTTGTTTGCCTAAAACCTTGGGAGCCAAAGAGTTAGTCTGTTGTAGGTGTGACTTTCTAAGGTGGCTTGATTGTTATCCCCCCCCCCAATAAATATGGCAAAAAAAAATCTTTGTCTCTTGATTGCAACACGCTTACACCTCTAAGAAAGGAAGTCATTGGCATAAAATTAAATATAGAGGAGAACAAGCAAAACAGGAAATGAAACTCTGATATGGAAGCAACAAAACCTGCGGGATGTAGTTGGTAAGAGAAAGAGCCTTGGTTTGTTGGTGCTGGAAATGCTTTCTGGTCTCAAAGATGGGACAGATGCAGAGTGGAAAGCATCAAGCACCCTTCCCTGAAATCTCCTGTGCTACCAGCTAACCAAGGGCCAACGGATCATGAACAGTGAAGTTCTACTGATTCTCTTCATATGCCGCTTGTCTCCTAAAGTACATTCAAAGCCATTTACAAAACCACAGAGTCTCAGTTGCCTATACATTTTCTCTGCACATGGATGTCTCCATGTGCTGTCGAGGCAGTTCTGCAGGACACTTTCCTCTTTCACTAGACATTTTGGAGCTACTTGAAAAATATTAGCCTATCAGAAGCCTACATCCAGAGGATGGGAGCTCTGTGGCAGAGACTCAGCTCTGCAGTGCTCACAGAGAAGCGGGCACAGAGCAAAGGTATAGGAGTCAAGCCAATCTATTCAGCAACTAACCAACAGCCAGAATTTAAAAACCCAGAAGCTTGGCATGATCTGGCTGCACCTCTCTTTGCGGCGGTTTAAATAGTTGCAGGAAGTTTTGATCAGACATCTTCATGCTTCACTACACTCTCTCCCCGTGGTCCATCGTTCAGATTGTTGTGGCATTCTTTTTTTTTCCACCCATGTGCATAAGCATGTTTCCGAAGCTCTGGCTCCTTTTTGACAGCTCCACAATCTCTCTGCCAAGTACTCTGGCCCCTCTTGGCCTCCTTCCCTTTGCCTCTCTTCCATGGAATACATGGGGGAGTGCAGATTTACATGTGACTAGTCCTCTTGACTTCAGTGCATTTACCCTTGTGTCAATCATGGGATGCTCTCAGACTCTGCCGCAGAAATAGGAGAGAGGGGTTTGGGGGAGGGGATTTGTCGCTGGAAAACAACTCCCCCAGGGTCTCCCGATCCAGAATAACTACTTGGCTGAGTTGATTGACTATGATGGGGTGATTATGCACTTATGTGAACATCGCTACCTGATTTTTAAAAAAAGGATGTGGAAATGGAAGGGAAAGTTTAGATTTCCCAAATGGATTGGCCTCACAAGAGGGGAGTTCAGACAGCCAGAAATGCGGAGTGGAAGCACTGTCATCCCGAAATACTGGACTTTCCTGGTATTTAGGTGACTGCAAGTTGAAAGAGGTTGGGGACCCTCATCTACCTAAGTGCTGTGTACTCTGAGAAGCAGTGGTTCTGTCAAGTCCTGGATGCACTCACACTCTTGTAGCAGCAAGATTTGTTTATTAAGAATTAGAGAAGTTCCAAGCACAGACAGCTTCTGTGTCAGAACTGGGTCCCAGATGCCAGTTCTGCCAATATACTGAAAGCAAGAAATTCCACATATGCCAAGCAACCGATCATTGCTCCCATTCGGCCAGCCACATGTCTGCCCCTGCGACCGTCCCTAACACCTGCAAGCTAACGGTTACATTATCTAGAAGCTCCCCAGACTACAAGGTCACACAGTATGATGAGATCATATACTTTCCAAGGTATTCTCAACACACTTGGGGAGGCCCCTGCATGAGCACTGTTACAAGCTGGCACTAACCAAGCAAAGCAGACAACCGTACACATTCACTCCCCCCCCCCAGTTCTCAGCAGAGATGATAACTAGCAGTGAAGAAGAGCAAAGTTGTGTGCAACTTAGGAACTGTATAAAAATACATGTGAATCCATAACACAACCAATGGAATAATAAAATGTGGAACAAGAACCCCTAATGCAACAGAACATAAGTATAAGAAGCAGGAAATATTTGGCAAGTGAGGCCCGAACTTGATAGGTTCTTGCTATCTAGGGAAGTAAGGTCTTTTGCCACTGAAGAAGCACTGAGGGGTATGAAATCTTTCAGCTGGATCCTACAAAGTTGTTCCACGAAGACTTGACTAGCTGCATGGGCCCAGGCTGCTAGTACGCTGTAATTAGCTACAGCAAGGACTGCAGCCATAAGTTTCTGGCTGACTATTCTGCCATAGAGAGTCACTCTCTTTTGCCTTTCTATTTTATTTTATTTTATTGCCTTTACTGTTTTTGCAACTGCAGTCATGAACAGCAGACCCTCATCCCACAATAAACCTTGTTCCACAGGAAAACATGGAAGAATTTTAAAGGTTGCTACTGCAAAAGTTGTCATGTGATTTGACAACAACTGCTAGAAATTTTGCCACACACAGAGTAGTTTGTCTTCGTCTCTAAGTAACCAGGATGATTTTGCTTCTGGCGAGAGGAAGTCCTGATTAAAAAAGGGAAGATCAGTTCATCTCTCAGAGCTGAAAATCCAGGGCAATCAAGCAGAATATGATCCCCAGAGTCAATTTTACTGCTGTTGCAATTACAGAGTCAATCTGAGTATGAAATCCCATTAAATCTTCCTGACATCACAGCTGAAGGTAGGGCATTCAGGCTCGCTGGCATGAATGCCCTTCTATACTTTAGAAGACATATCTCAGATAAGTAGCTTGGCATTGTTGTTGGAGGCTGAATGCCTACTGAAAAGGTTGAGCATACTCTGTGGGCTCTAATCAACATGTTCTCGTAGTCAAAGTCTCTCAAATGTCTTTTTAATAAGCTGTGACAGTTCTTGTCTACTTGTGACTTCTGTCACGCCATGGGTGATATCCAGACATAATAGGTTATGGTCCAGTAATCTGTCCCAATCACTTGTGTGATGGTCCAGCTTAACTAGTCCAAGGAGGCGTAGATCTGGGTTTGAATGTAGAGTCCTAATTTTCAAGTCGAATGCTCTTCCCCAGGCCTTTCCTTCATAAGACATCTCCCCAACATGAGCTCTCAGGGCTGTTCCAGAGACACACTGAGGTGTTCCCAGAATATTGTATAGGAATCTTAATAGAGATCTGTTAATATTGTCTGTTACTGCACTGATTCAGACTCCGGTGGCATATAACATCAGCCCAGTAACTTTAGCGGTGAATACTTTAACTGCCGCAGGAACATATTGGCCATCCGTGGAATAATAAAATCTTGAGATGGCCTTCCTAGCACTCTTAGCGGCTCTAACAGCAGAGTTCAAGTGCATCTTCCAGGAATTATTTGCTTTAAAGATGATTCCTAAATATTTAAAATGCTCTACTTGCTCCATAGGTTGACCTCCTACCAACCACTTTTTTTTATCTTCCACCTTTTACTAAAAAGAAGAACCTTAGACTTAGCAACCCTGGGCTACTTTGGTGGTCTCCAGACCAAGTACTACCCAGAGCCAAGGCGCCTTAGTTTTTGAGATCAGGTTAGCCTAGGCCAACCAGGTTGACATTGCAACTGACAACCAATGAAATTGACTTGAATTGTGATCCTGTCTGTAGGCAAAGTGCCATCATAGGGTTTTCAAGGCAAGAGTTGAACAGAGGTGATTTGCCATTGCCTGCCTCTGCACTGCAACCATGAACTTCCTTGGTAGTCTCCCATTTAAGTAGTAACTACAGCTAGCCACGTTTAGCTTTTAAGAGTTGACGAGATCAGACTTGCCTGGGCCATCCAGATCAGAACAGATATTGATACTAGGTTTTTGTGAATAAGAATTGGTCACAATTTGGCTTTGATTGGTGATCTCTTATCACAAGAGCAAGAAGACGAAGAGCCACACCAATCCCAGGAGATAAAACATAAGGCAGGGGAATCTGTTCGTCTAGTAGTAGGTCTTCAAAAAGAACTGATCTTTTACTCTTTCAAAAAGACCTGTTCTTTTACTGATCTTTTACTCAGAACTACTACAAGACAAACAGATTCCCCTGATGAAACCTGTTGGCAAAACCCAGGGAATTTTTGGGAATTTAACAGCAATAAAATATATTTTTATTTGATTTTGCACCATTGCCTTTGCCTTGTTTTTATCTCCTTTGATTGCAGAGCAGCAGCTTATTGTGACGAACAAAAATAACCAACAATCAAGCCAATTATTAAAAGAAAGCAGATGTGTTAAGCAGGCCACAAGCCAATTTTTCTCAGTCCTGGGGTGCATTCAAGGCTGAACAGTAGGTGGCCAGGAGGGTAAGTTTGCCTATGTTGCTAGGGCAACTGAGTGCCACAGGCCTTCATTCTAAGGAGCCTGCATAGCTATCCTTGTTAGCAAACAAGATTTGAAAAAGCTGTCACCTTCAAGAGTGGCATTCTTGGCTTCAGGGAAGTGTTTGATCTTGGCCAAATAATAGGCAGATGCCAGAGGATGGCAGCATATGGGAAGGGAGCTCAGAAAGGATGTGAAGCCTTTAGCCTCCAAAATTGCTGTTTCCTTCAGGTCCAGGAGCATTAATCTTTGGAGATGAGTTTCAAGTGGGTAGCCATGTTGGTCTGCAGTAGTGAAGCAAGATCTGAGTACAATAGCACCTTAGCTTTTTTGAATCAACGCTCCCTTTGTCAAAGGCTTCATCTTTTAAGGTGCTATGGCACTGTAATCCTGCTCTTCTGAAGATGAGTTGTAATTCCAGGTTTCCAGGCCACACCTGGCTGTTGGCAACCCTGCAAGGTGTGCCACCCTTATCCAAAATTTAAAAATTCAGTGCATGCTGACAAGCCTGTAAGACTTGCAGGAAGGGCAAGCGAAACAGGCACCTGGCAGGGCAGACAAGACAGCACCAGTATTCAGCCTCATGTTATAGCGGCAGCCACAACGGCACAAAGCCAGCTCCCAGACAGCAATCAGTCATGCCTACCCTGCTCTTTAGCAACATTATTACAAATGAGCAATTAACTTCCCTCCAGGTTAATATTGCCATTTTTGTTAATGATGAACCCGTCCCGTCCCCTGTCCCCCGCTGTTGTTATCACCACGAAAATGCCAAATAAAGTGCACTGGCAATGATTAAAGCATTTTTCTAAGCTATGGAAATATGGGAATTACTGGTTTTCCAAGCAATGAACTTTTTAAAATGCAAGATATAATTTTAACTTTTTTAAAGTTAAAGTTCGTCACTATAAGCTGCTGCTCTGCAATCAAAGGAGATAAAAACAAGGCAAAGGCAATGGTGCAAAATCAAATAAAAATATATTTTATTACTGGTAAATTCCCAAAAATTCCCTGTGTTTCACCACACTATTAAAATGTTATAGCAGTGCTTTTTTAAAAAAGGTATGAGAGATAATTTTGAAAAGCATGAGAATATTAAAGAGCTACAGTACTTTTTAAAGTAGGGGTTTTGTTTTGTTTTTAGGCTAGGAAATTTTATTGTTTTTTCTTAATGTTTAATCTAACTTGTTTTTATTGTTATTTCCAAACAACCTTCGCATTTTCTGTCTTCGCAATTTTACCTAACACCTTTGGCCATTTCCAATAAATTACTACACATAGCAAAGGGGCACGAAAAGTTTAGAGAGAAAACTTTTATTTTAGCATCAACTATTAAAAGACAGCTAGTGTTTTTTTTAAAAAATAGCACCAGCCTGAAGGCAACCAAGATGACAGCCTCCATAAGGGCCTCCGTGTTCCGAATTCCGTACAAGCCGGCCAGGAACAACGTCGGTATGTCACTTCCGGAAGACGCGCCCCCCCCCGCGCGCGCGCCCTGGTGGTGGCAGCGGAACATCCGGGGCGGTCTGGGGGAGCTCGACGCTGGCGGAGTCTTCAGTCAGAAGCCGGGTGAAAAGGAGACGGGAAGGAAGAGGTGGGAGGACGAAGGAGCTCAGTGGGGCCCGGCGAGTAGAAGGATTTGAGTGAGGGGGTATAACGAATAAAAAAGGGTGTGGCACCTGTTGGGAGGGGGCCGGTGGGGGGGGGTCTTCATTTTCCCGGGGGAGGGGTGGGGGGAAAAAAGATCGGAAATGGGGGCTGAGGAAGTAGGGTGGGGGTCCTGGTCCAGGTGCGAAGGGGAATGGAGGGAGCTGGTGCCTCTAAGAGTGGCATGGGAGTTTTGACAGGTGCAGCTTTGTTTGGCTCTTTTGCTGGTCCAAAAAGCTCAATGCCTAGGAAACCCCTGTCTCCCTTTTCATCTTCCTCATCCTTTCTGTACTGTACTAACGCCATCCCACCTGCTCTGCCTTTCAGGATCAGGGCGGAGGGGATAGGAGACTGGTGGGTAATGGTGGCTTGGTATGGTGTAAGTGTAGGAAAACCGCTCCTTCAGCACATTGAAGAGGGGAAAGCTGTGTTACACTGAATCAGGCCGTTGAGACATCACCTGGTGCTTACAAATAATTGATGGGCAACTCCGTTTATACCATCTGTATTTTGAGTAAGTGCTTTGCATGCCTATCTGTCATGTGGAGGCTGATAGTATATCTTGCTTTATTTCTTTCAAGCAGAATTATTTAGCATCTGGAAAGTATGTTGAATTCGTTCCCATTATGCATTCAGATCTCTCTCTTTCTCTCAAAGGAGTGGAAAGGGGGGTTATGAGGGCTGAGATACTCTGGATTCAAAGGTGTGTGCTCACAGCCTTGGTGGCTGCAAGTTGTCCACCAATTGGAATGTTGTAATGCATAGTTATAACTTTTGATCTTGTAAAGTAAAGGTAAAGGTTCCCTTGCCCGAAAGCCAGTCGAGTCCGACCCTAGGGTTGCGGTGCTCATCTCCGTTTCAAAGCCGAAGAGCCAGCGCTGTCCGAAGACATTTCCGTGGTCATGTGGCCAGCATGATTAAACACCAAGGCGCACAGAACGCTGTTACCTTCCCACTGAAGTGGTACCTATTTATCTACTTGCAATTTCTTGCTTTCGACCGGATCCTAAATACATTAACTTAGAAAATAAGCCCTGCTGAGTTTTGAGATTCTGTATGTTTAGGATGACTGGTTTAGATGATTATATACCACCACCACCCCGTAACTCATCTGACTTTTAGCAAGCAGCACCTAGTCATGAAAAGTATGTAGGGCTGAGTTGTAGATGAATCAATCAGGCAGGGCCAGAAGTTTCAGATCAGGTTATAATAGGCATCAGGGTAATGATAATTGGGCAATAGCTATAATATGGCACAGAGTTGTTCATTAGGTTATATATAGCCTTCTTGTCCAGCATTCTGTTTCCAGTAGTGGTTAGCGTAATGGTCTTGAAGGCAAATGCCTTTTCCCATTGTCTCTCACCTGAAATTTGGTTATATTGCTTCAGAAAGTAAAAGTGCTGTTGAGGCTCATAGCTGCTTAGACTATCCTCCATGATTTTGTGTAGATTCTCTTTAAGAAAACCATCACAACTTTTGAGGATGGTGAATTCCATAAACTGACTGCATGTTGCATTGAGTGTTTTGGTCTGTTTGGCATGACAAAGGGATGGAGTGTATGGGATGGTAACTCATTTTTGGCCCCAATCTCCCTCCTGCTCCGGCATGTAAGTGGTCTACAGCAGAGTATGAAGCAAAAGATTACGAACATCTTCTACTGGGTTGGATATGTGCCCCACAAGGTCTGAAGCATTTCTTTAAGATAAATCCATTTGGTTTCAGTACAGATTAACAGTTGCCCCTTTAGTTGTAAACTAAACTCTGCTGGGCATTTTGTGAAGGTGATGCTACAGATCTGCTTACTTGTGCTATATTCAGAGGCTTCTTGGATGTTGGGGTTGTCTTTGGGCCTGCAAATGGCTTGTTGCTGAGAATGCTGTCATTACTGAACAGGCATTATTATTAATATTGCATGGCTTCCTTTTGTTAACAGGGAATCAGTAGAGAACACAACTGAAATCCCATTCACCATTTGAACTGCTTCTTCCTTTCCATTCACTCAAATATGGGCAATGAATGGTTATTAGTAGCCATGGTGACTGAAGGGAAACCTCCACATCCTGAGGCAGTTTATCTCTGGCCTGTCCTTATGTTTTCAAATCTATCCTTTGTGTATCCTTCCCTAC
>NW_015167551.1:291204-322447 GCF_001447785.1 Gekko japonicus
TGGCACTCAGAGCCCTCTCTGTGGGCACGCGTGCCATCGCCCCAACCAGGCCCAGACCTTCATTAAACTGTCGAATTCTCTGCCAAATAATTTTAAGTAAATGAAAGCATTTGGGATTGCTTTCCTTACTTTGTTTGGATCATCTTAAGTTAATGTATGAGTTGTTTTTTCTAAAGTAAAACCTCAGTATTCAGGTTGAATTGCTGTGTTAGCACTTTGCAATAAATAAGTGGGTTTTCAGTCGCAGTTTGGGCACTCGGTCTCTAAAAGGTTCGCCATCACTGCCTATATGGCTTGGGGCCAGCATACCTTAAGGACTTCCTTCTCCCATATGAACTTTCCCATCCACTTCAGTGATCTTTGGATGCCTCGTTTCGGGTGCCGCTGCCATCTGAGCCTAGATGGGTGGCAACCTGAGAGAGGTTCTTCTCAGTTGTGGTGCCAAAACTTTGGAATTTCCTCTCTAGACAGATTTGTCATTGTCTTCTGCCAGTGGGCGAAGACCATTTTTATTCTGTTTGGCATACCCATAATAACGGTTATTGGCCTCCTTCCTGGTTTTTAGTATTATATGTGTTTAGATGTTTTTAATTGAATTACTTTATGTATATATACTTCAAAGCATTAAATGTTAACAACATTTACAGTGTTTACTGTTGGGGAACCTATTTAGGTGGAAGGTGGCATAAATAAAAGGGCTGATGTACAGTTGCCCTGTGAGGTCAGATCAAGGTCTCTTTAATCAGTCTTCAACTGTAACTTGGCCAGTGATTCTAGAAGTTCAAAAGCAGGATGGATATGCAGAAGCTTCTGAACGCAGAGGTTCCAAAAAGCTCTCCAGGTTCAGAGATCTGTCCTCCACAGAGCTGTCTAATTCCTTGTTAAAGCCATCTGAATTAGTTACTGTGATCACATTGTGTGGCAATTCTGACCTGAACCTCTTCCAAATCAAGTTGCATTAACTGACCCAGAGTCCTGTCATGAGAGGAACAGAAATGTCTGTTTATTCCCCCTGTTTGTAATTTGATAACTCTCTGTTATATCTTCCCTGTCAATCTTATTTTTATTCTTCCTCTTCTTCAAGGGACTCAGGGCAGATAACAGTTCTCCCCTGCTCTGTTTTATTGCTCTCAGCAACCCTGTGAGGTAGGTTAGTCTGAAAGAGTACCTGGCCCGTGTTCATCCTGTGAGCCACAATATCTTTAACCTTCCTACCACAATATCTTTAACCTTCCTACACATGCTTTTTATCTGCCTTCTCCAGCTCCATATTTTTGAGAGGGAGTAACCTGAACTATGCACAGCATTTAGTGTTCTTGCGCCACCATAAATGTGTATAATTACATGATATTTTGCTGTTTTATTTTAAATCTTTATTCCCTGGATGTTGTTATTCCTGAATAATGTGATATCTTCTGCAAGCCACCTCCCTTGTTGTTCATTCTGACTCCAGATAATTTATGAATAGGTTAAATTAACACCCTTTTTGGGTACAGATCCAAGTGTGAAGAATAATTTCCTTCTCTCCATTGAGAAAAGTGTCAGTTTATTTCTGACTGCTTCCTGCCACTTAACCTGTCCAAAAGGGGACAGGTCCTCATCTCATGACTGCTCAGTTTTGTTATCAGTTTTTAAATTTTGTCAGAAGCTTGTGGGAGGTCCAAGCATATAATATCAAGCAGATCACCCTGTTGACGTATTTCACACTGATAGTCAATTCTGTTGAGGCAAAACCGATCTTTGCAGACGTTCTGCTGAGTTTTCCTCCTCCTATGCATTTAACAGCCCTAGCCCTTATAAAGATTTCCACCAATATACCAGGGCTGCCGTTAAGCTAATAGGTCAGTACTGGATTCCTTCTAAAAAAGTTGATGTAATACTGGCTGCCTTCCAACCGTCTAGTAGGGAAGCTAATTTTGGTGGTGCTGTAAGATTTTTTTGTTGCGCTGAGTGGTTGTAAATTCAAGCCAAAGTATCATGTCCCTTGAAAGCGATCTAGCTCATTCAGATACTTATTTATCATGAAACTCTGTGAAATGTTGTCTGTGCCCCCACCACGTCCCTTTAAGAGTTGACTTTTCCCATTTTGTGTCTTCCTCTTGAACTTCTGCTCTCACTGTTAGTATGAGCCTTCCACATAAATATTTCCTTTTCTGGAGTGTGTGTTTTTGATCTGGGACGTGTAATCTGAGAAATGTCTATGAGAACCAGGGTGCTTCAACAGTTAGTATGTTGGACTAGGACAGGGGGGACATGGGTTCAAACTGCCACTCAGACATGATAGTTGTTCTCTTTCAGCCTAACCTACTTCACAGAGTGGTTGTGAAGATAAACTGGAGGAGGGGGAAATTATGTATGTCATCTTGAGCTCCCTGGAAGAACGCCAGGATAAAAATGTGCAATATGAAAAAAGATTACAGATAATTGGGTGACAGTATTAAATGTTTAGGTATAGAGGTAAAAATGTATACCAAGCTTCAAAGAGCTGGTAGCTAATTGTTTGTTTGTTTTTTGCATATGGGTGACTGGGAGCCTAGAAGTCTCTGTCCTGCAGCCCTTACAGAAATATGGATATGCCATAGATGGGGGGAGTTAGTAGTTCCTTTCTTACTGGAGACTGTCCACATGTCTTTGATCCTCAAGGGATTTCTTTCCCCATACTTTCTGTTCTCTGTGCATAAATCATAAAGGAAAATAATTCTACACAGCCAATCGCCCCACTTCAAAGAAAAGGATGCTGTAAGGTCACCTCCATGATTGAGAGGAGATGGCTAGAACCCAATGACAGACTCTCACCATTCAGTTTGGTGTGGTTAATTGCACAGACTCTAATCTGGGAGAACTGGGTTTGACTCCCCACTCCTCCACTTGCAGCTGCTGGATGACCTTGGGCAAGCCATAGTTCTGTCAAGGGCTGTCCTTGAAAGAGCAGTTCTCGAAAGAGTTCTCTCAGCCCCACCTACCCCACAGGGTGTCTGTTGTGGGAAGGGGAAGGAGTTTGTAAGATGCTCTGAGACTCCGAGTGAAGGGCGGGATATAAATCCAATCTCCTCTTCTTCATTCTACAATTAAGGATATTTATTTTTTACCATCTGAACCTTCTAACTGGAAGTGGGAGGTGGGAGGATCTAGGCCGCCTGCCTGCAAACAGGTCCTCGGCCATTGAGCCATGACCACATCCCTTGTGGTTTTCTGGCTTTGAATATTGTGTTCTGTGGTCTCTGTTAATTTTGGGGTGAGTTTCAGGACTACTTTGTCGCTCAGTCTCGGATAAACTAGTTTGGTAGTTTTTGGTCTTGCTAAGTTACTGGGCAAGGTACCAAATAGGCCTCAATGGGATCTGGGATAAAATAGCTTGGCACATCCAGCTCTGTGTCTGTGTGTGTGCTGTCTGGGCAGATGGCCTTGTGGAAGACATCAGGTGTAGAGGTTTACAGTCTGTCTTCGGGGAACAGCTCAGGAGCTGGTCTGAAGGCCAACTTGAGGCGTGGCTCTTAGAGAAGGACTAAGGGGTGATAAGTGTGTGCTTGCAAAGAAGGATTGTCTTCTGCACTTGAATCTGGAATGGAAATGGCCATGGGGGGGGGTCTGTTCTTCTGCCTCCCTCTTTCCCAAAGGCAAAGCTACCCATCCACTAAGCGTGTCACCTTACAGTGTGTCATAAACCAGAAGCAGATAAATGACCCCCTCACCCTCAAATCCACAAAACCAAGCAGTTCCACAGTATTTTAAAATAGCTGTGGCCTGACACTATCATGTTAGAGATGGAAACTCTAAAACTTTGTTAGGGTAGGGGGCTGTGACTCTGTGGAAGAGTCTCTGCATCTCCAGTTAAAAGGATCAGGTAGGAGGTGATGTGAAAGACCTCTGCCTGAGACCCTGGAAGGCCACTGCCGGTCTGAGTAGTCAGTACTGACCTTGATGGACTGGTGGCCTCATTCAGTATAAATCAGCTTTGTGTCTGTTGTGCACTTTAAAAAAGGAGCCAAAGTTTTCCTAGTGAAATAAATTTGCAGATTGGGCCTATTGACCCAAATTTGCGGCCCAAGATGACTTTCTGTTGCAAAAAGGTATTTGTCCTACAGTACTGTACATCCTTGCAGAGCAGTTGGGGAGAAACGTTTTTGGTTCACAGCACGAGCAGGGGATTTGGGGCACTGAGATATGGTTAAGGGATAGAACAAGATTTCCTACTTTCTTGACTTACGAAATTCCTATTCCAGCCTGTTTGTAGCAGTCTGTCCCAAGTTGGTGGCAATCAGGTATACTCCCCCCCCCCCATCCAGTGCAGCTCCAATACCAGCAATAGGCTCTCCTTGTGTCCCTGCATTGTTATCAGCAAATTATATAAATAGCCTAGTCCTTTTCCTGGTGGCATAGAGGCAGGCCAAAGCTCATCTTAACTCTTCTAGGCATGCAGGAAGTCCCAGGCTCTTAGCTCAGTGCGAGTAGGCGTCTCCTCCTGGATCCTTCACGTGCTGCTTCACAAATCCTTTTGCAGGGTATTGCACAGGGACTCTCATCAAAGAGGTATGTGAAATCTTAGCAAGTTGTTGACAGGCACAGAGAAGGGTGGTGGGTTTGCCATGGCTGCAGTGCTGCTGTTTTCAGGGCCGAAGGGAATAGTTGCTCCTTAATGTCAGCAAGACAGTTGTATGATGTTTCAACCCCACCTTGGTTGCTGAGGGAATTCTTACCTACCACAGAAAACTGGGCAAGTGACGATTTACAAGCCTGGACTAGAGCTGCACCCATCTACACCGCTAATGACTTTTTAAAATGTTCTTACACTTCCTCACATGGGAGGCATTGATCAGCCAGTCATTATAATTGAAGATGGAAGAAATACAACCCAGCTGAAGCCCCCCATGAGCCACACATTAAGGAACCTTTCTGCTCCTAAAGTACTTTGTATAATTACTGCTGATGCCATCAAGGTATTTTACAATTTAAACTACTAAAAACAAACAACAGCACAAAAATGGAATTCCTTTAGGCCACGCGCACCCTCGCCTGGGCTTCTCCAATTTTGCTGTGCCCTGCATATGGGAGCAACGCAAGCCATTCATGCCCTCTCTAGCTCATTTTGCCTTTCTTGGTTTAATCAGTTCAAGTCATCATGTGTGAGAGACTTAGTGTGGAGACTTGAACCCACAACTTTCAGCCAAGCCCTATGTGGCCATCACACACTTCTCTGGGGTGATGTGAGGAAGTCACCACCAGCAGTGTTTCCCTTCTTCAGGACAGTCTCAATCTCAGCAGTACTTGACTGAGGCCTCTTGGGAACTCTCGGTGTACTCCTTTGAACTGCACGAAAGAAGAAGCATAAATGTAATGACTAAAATCATAATGGGAGGGGGGGGAGTGTGAACTGCAGGAGAGCCGTCATCTTTGTGGCAGCCTATGCCACAAATGCACACCTGTCGTCACTTAAGCAGGTGGGGATTTTTGGCATTGGGACATTCAGCCAGTCTCATTTGACCAATATTGACAGATCGTGTATGTTTGCAAAGCACGCACAAGGGCTAAAGAGTGTGTGCTTGTGTGCTCAAGGAGGAAGTGGGGGTGTAGTGAAGAATAACAATTCCTCCCAGTCTCTACTTTCTCATGAAAGATTATCACAGGGATAAGGACTCTACAGCCTAATGCTGATTCTCTAATTCATTCTAGCTTTTTTTCCAAGGAAGGGAAGTCTCAGCCCTAATTCTAAAGTGTTGTCCGCCCTCCCTGTTTAGAATGAATGCCCATTGCATCTTCTTGCCTTGATATTGGATGAACTGGGTTCTGGCCTGTGAAAGTGAATGCCAAATAAGTCTTCTAAGGTGCCACAAGACTCTTAATTGCTTTTGCTGCACTAATATGGCTCCCCTTTACTGGGATTCTTAGAAGAAGCTTCCTTTTTTAGTCATTTTTAGTTTCTTTGTATTTCTTGTCTTGCCATTTTGTTTCCAAGCTTAATTTTGAACCCTGAAATTAGCTGAGATTTTGGGCATGCTTTGAGCTCATGGGGCCACACCAAATGGCTTTGGAGAACATATCCAATTCTGGGCTGGGTGTTTTCCTCAGGGAGCCATATGTCCTTCCTCCTTATGGCCCTTTTGTTTCCTGTTGGCAGGAACAACACCATTTTTCCTGTTATGGATGGCTTTTCCCAGAAAAACTATCCTTTTCCTGGATAAAAGCTATAGTGTTTGTGCCTGTGCTTTCTCCAGTAGCAATTTTTTGCAAATCTCCTAGCATGCCAAGCCAGATTGGGGGCAGGTGGGAGGGAGAGAAGCTCAGCTAGAGGTCAAGGCCATTTCTTAGTATATTAAAAAGATAGCATCTTTGCAGAAATTTCTGTAGGGACACTTACTGGGTTTGGTATTTTACTTCTTGAGCATTAGAATTCTGTCCACTTTTCGGTATGGTGACGGGCGGCGTTCAGCTTGCTCTGAGCCGCCCGATCCTCTGCAGCTCCATTTGGAGCCTCCCGGTTGCCAGGAGGACTTCACCAGATCTTCCAGAGAAAGGTCTGGAGCAGGGGGCTTTCGTTTTTGGCCCCTTCCGTTGCCCCGAAGCTGGAGCGGCGCGTGGGATGGAACATGGCCGCCATGTTCCAGATAGCCGCAGCCTTCCTTTTAAAATAAATAATGAATGGATGAAAACAACTACAGCAGTATAAGAGAAGAAACACAAGAAAAACTAACTGTGAGTGCTTATAATGAGAAAAGAGGAGTGGAAGTGAAAGTACCCTGAACTGAATTGTTTGGAATGGAAAGATATAGTGGCCAGAAAACATGCTGGAGATGATGGACTGTTTCTGTAAGTTTATTTTTCTACAGGGGGACCTTGGTGATGTTCTTGGGTGAGGCTACTTCAAAGATTTTAGAGGGAATTAAAAGACTCTTTCGACTGGAATTATTAGTGATTAATTTTAACGGGACAATTAAAATGGCGTCCAATGCAGGAGAGGAGGATGAGGAGATAGATGAAAATGTTTTGGTAGAAGACATCGATAGAACAATTTAAAAAAAATTGAGGGAAGCAATTCAGAAAGGAATAGAAGATGCTTGTGCAAGTTTATTGGGTAAAGCTAATAATCTACAACCTGAACCAGAATATAAGGAGGAGCCGGAACAATCTACTCAGAGCCCAAAGGAAAGCGGGGGGTGTCTGCAAAGAAAGGACTATGTTGAGATTTTGCCCCCTTCTTTCCCACCATCCCAAATATTGAAAAAGAAGGCAACAAACATGAAAAAGCAAGGATGGGAATACCAAAAAAGCGTGTGCAAAATAAATATTCTAAGAGAGAAAAAGGCTGGAAAGACAGAAAGGAAAGACTGCATAAGTGGAAATTTAAAGGGGACATTACAAAAATGGAACATGATTTGCTGAGAGTTAATGGAAACAGCTTGGAGAAAATTTACCATACATTCAAGGAACGGAAGCATAGAGACATGTTGCTACAAGGGAAAAGGCTACAGATATTTAGAAGGAGAATGAAGATATATGGAAAGATTAATCTATAAATTTTTGCGGACACTTGCTCAGCTGGAAGAACCTGATTATGGAAAGTTTGTTAAAAGTTATAGTGGTTGGTGATGCAAGGGGGATAATAGAGGGTGAAGATAATGGAGGGGAAGGTTAAAGGCTAAAATAGTAAATAGTTAATAAATGTGGAGATGAAAGTTTAATGGAAATTTATAAATTGGATTTAGACCAGGGAATATTATATGGATTGTATTTAATTCATGATCAGTAAAATAATTAGATGTATGTGTAAGTGTGAATGAATGTAAAATGTGGAAGAGTCTGGAAAGGTGTTGAAAAGTGATTAGTTAAAGGGCATTAATTTTCAATGAAGTGGTTGGTGATGAAAATAAAGGTATATAAGAAATTATTTAAAAAATGAAGGGACGTAAGGAATATTACAATAGCAAAATAACTGTATGAAGAAGTATGAAAACTGTATATGATTTTAGAGACAGAAAGCCAAAGTAAGGGCAGAAGGACTCTGATAAATGGCCCTTTGAAACAAAGATGCTCAGAAAGTTCTCTCATAATAACTAATTTACTAATACAGAACAATGTGGAAAACAAGAACTCTGCAAGTATATTGTTTTACTAACTCTTTTAATACTAATGTTAAGTTTAACATAAAAGGGGTCTCCCACTCTTGGGTTTTTAGTTAGTGTGGATATCTTTCCTTTATCCATAGTTGTAGTTCCCCTTCCTATATTTTTCTTTGTAGTTTGTAGTCATATTGAAAAAATAAAAATACCCCTCTGGGGGTTTCAAAAAAAAAAAAAGAAGTAGTACCTCAGAATTAGAGGGGGTGGATGTTAATTTCGAAAATCCAAATAAGTGGAGAAAATGATAAAATACATAAACATAAAATAAATCCTTATAATATATATGTTTATACTAAAAACAAGTATAGCTTATTGGATTAAATGAGATGAATTAGAATGTAGTTGTAGTGAGGAATGGTTAGGTGACTCCCGAGTAATGGATGGTTTGAGATGATTAAAATTTGGCACCAAATCAGATTGTTGGTATGGAATTTGATGAATGCCATATGTAAAGATTAGTACTCGGTTAGCGGTTGACTAATGGAATGAATTTGGGAATGTTAGAAAATTTTTTATTTGATTTAGTTGCTGTTAAAAAGTATTTCTGGTTGACATGTCAACTTTTGATGATGTTATTATCTATAAGCTATTATGTTACTGTTTATAACTTGAAAACCCAATACATATATTAAAAAAAAGAATTATGTCCACTTTTACATGTATATTATACACTAGTGGCAAGGCCCGTTGCAAAGAGACAGGTGTCAGGAACTTTAGGCAGGTAACACCACACACTCGTGCTTTTTCAGAAGATAAGTGTTTCTTTGGTAATTCCAGTACTAAAGTAACTCATGTACAGCTTGTAGCTGTTGTTAGGAATGGCCTGTAATATGATGGCCACTGACTTATAGGATATTCAAACTGCCCCCCCCCCCGGTTGCAAAAGCCAATAGTTGGTTTCCGCGTGGGGGCAAAAGCTAGCAAGCAAGCATTTTTGTGCCTAAACATTTCCCAGGCCTGCTGATTTACAGACAGAATACCCACCAAGGTCATTTCTACAGATAGTCAGCTGCATGAAACAGGGAAGAGCTGGTAAGGCGGAGGACTGAACCCCCTCAACATTCCAACTCTATGACAGGGCTACCTGACAACAGGCAAGGGACGCTAGGCAGAGGGCCAGGGGGAGTGCGGCGGCCTGCAGCATGTGCCCAGGCTAGTGGTGGTCAGCACCCCTTAGCAGCGTGGAGGGTGACGGGCGAAGATGGGGCAGCAGCACTGAGCGCCCTGCTGGCGGAGAAGGCCCATGCCACCCTCCCCTCCCGGAGGCCTACCAGCGGCCTCAGAAGGCAGCATGAGGGGGGAGCTGAGCAGAGACGGGCTGGTGGCAAGCACGCCGCCGGCAGAGAGGCTGCACACCACCCTCCCCTCACGGAGGCCTCTGAGCAGCCTTAGAAGGCTGGAAGGGAACGCAGCCAATCGAGGGACACCTTGTGATGGGCAGTTCCTGCAGCCAACTCATTTTGCCGCGCATAGAACGTTGCCAGACCACTACACATTTATATAATAGGCAGAGGTCATTTTGGGGGGGGGATCGCAGGGAGTCGCAGTTCCCCCGGGTGAGGTACGGGGGGCGGGGCACATGATGAAGCCCCGCCCCCTGCTTCCGGCCGCCCCGCTTCTGGCCCTCATTCAGCCAGGAGGAGGCAGGAGAAGAGGGAGGGCAAGTTGCTTCCTCCCTGCCTCTCCCCACCCCTGCCTGCCTGGGGCTAGGGAGGGCCTTCGCGGGGCTTCCTTGCACTCCTGCCGGCCTTGCAGGTCCACCGCCGGGCCCCTCATGGGACTCGGCAGTAGAGCTGCAAGGCCAGCGGCGGCGGCCAGGACCGTTGGGGGCGAAGCTCTTTTTCTACGGAACGACCCCTGATAATAGGACAAGATATGTTAAATCACAATTATAAGAAAATAGCATTTTATCATACACTAGTTCAAACTGGACTAGCTCAGCGATTGAACAAATTTGTTTAGGGAGATTGTGGAACTTATTTCCTTGAAGATTCCAGTTAGATGTGTTTATGGGTATAGGATGTTCTGGGCTGTTCATTGTTGTCGTTGTTCCTGACTCCTAAAATTCCATGTCTCAGATCTGTTAGAAGAAGGCTGCAGAATGTATTCTAAAACTGAGTAATCTGGGTACCAATATGTCTATATAGGCCTTCAGGGGAATTACATGAAGCTCAGTATCCCAAACGGGTCATTTCCTGCAGGAGTGCACAGGAGCGGAGCTCTGGCAGTAAAGAGCTCAGGGGGTGGGCACATGCAACAAGCCCCACTTCCTGCTCCCAGCAGCCCTCAGTCAGAGCAAGAAGCAGTCAGGTAAGTTGCAGAGCCCCCCCCCCCCCCCGGATCCAAAACAGTCCAGTGGCACCTTTAAGACCAAGTTTTATTCAGGTACAAACTCTCCCTCTGCACGCCCCCCGTCCCTCCAATAGCTAGCAATCCAGAACAGTCCAGTGATGCCTGAGCGGTGGATGTCGCCTTCTGACACACTTCCGGTGATGTCAGGGGTTTTGTGGCATATACAAATAAGTTATGCTAATGTGTTATGCTAATGGGCTCCTGCACCTCTTTTTCTACGAAATGACCCCTGATCCCAAATGTATGCAGCCCTAAGTCTGAGCTGCCTATTTGAATATATATCCTCTACGAATAGTTATGTTTTAAATATGCCTTGTGATAAGGGCTGTACAGCCTGAAATAGGTTGGGATTCAACTTATTCATAGCTTTTGAATGGCAGGTACATCTTTCAGTTTTGCATTTGGCTTGTGTGGTGCCTCCCTCCTTCTAGCCTTCCAGGTCTTCTAAAATATTAACTGAGTTTCCAGATGTTCTTTCTACTGGCTGCTGTGAAAAGCCAGCTTGGCTCCCCCCCCCCCCAACCCGGGTTTATAGGAGGAACAGTCCATTCATGTTTAGTAACTGCTGAGCCATCTGGAACCAGCTTGCCCAGTAGGCACTCCTCTTTCATGCTGGTTGCATGAAGTTTGAGGAGTTGTAGTCCAGGCCATAAGAGTGTCCAGGTATTAAGTCAGGGTATTCTGGGTTATAGTATCCTTTGTGTTGAAAATCATGGCTTTCGTTTTTTTTAAAACAGAGGAGCAAGTTCCTGACTCTGGTGTGTAGCAGAAGGGTTCTTGTATGGAGGATTTTTTACCACCTGGACTTGGTGGAAGGTGTCAGCAGTTACCTTGTAAACCGGATACAAAGCAATCTACCTCACAGGACTATTGGGATGAGTTAAATATTGCGCAATGTCTTCCGTATATGAAGCACTACATAAATATTTCTGTGTGTGCATCTTTCCCTCCTTATAGGTGTGAGCAGTTGAAGTCTCTATTGGTGTATGTGCGGTAACAACATGTCTGTCCCCCTCCTTGCTGATGCCGTGACCGTTTCAGGGGCAGAGCGGGAGACTGCAGCGGTAAGCACATGGCTCTCTTAGGCCGACCATCTGCTGGGATCCAGGAAGATTAGAGGAATTAACTGGATCTTGCTCCTCTGTCCCCCTCCTGATTGTAAATGCGGAGGGGCTCCTCTCCCTGTGCAGTAGGGGGGAGGTGGGATTTTTGTGTGCGCGCGTGTAGAGGGAGGGGTGGTACCAAAAGAATAAAAATAGTCTGGTTCCGTTTCTAGTTAACCATGCAATGTTGTTTGTGTAGGACCTGCACACAGCCAGTCTTGTTGTCTCTGGCAGGTAATTAGCCCAGCTGTCCAAATGTGTGCTAGCCTCATGGCTCCTGCTGTACTAATGAGAAAGTCAATAACCAAACCTCACTCTTTGCCATCGTAATTTAAACGTGGGGAAGCCGTGACAGACCAGAGAGGCATAGCTGTCACTATACGGCCCTAAAGCTCACTTAATCCTCATTCTTGCTGCTGTCCTTGGCTGTACTCACATCATCAGAAATGTTCTGGGCTCTCTTGCTCACCTGTGTATATGCTGTGCCCTCGCAAATCTGAAATGTACAAGGAGTATAACTTATGTAAATCTATCACATTTGCCTAGAGATGGCAATCAGAGATCTAGAAGCAATTGGTAACTCTGCCGTCTGGATCACAAAATCTGCAAGGGGTGGTGGTGTCGATCTGGGACTAGGGTGTATGCTTCTGTAAACCCATAGTAGCTCCCAGGTTTGCAGGAAAATGCAGAACGCCAAGTACTATAAAAGCTTTGTTATCTGACACTTGATTATCCAGAATGCTCAGTTAATCAGCATTGCGGAAAGCACAGCCTCCACCCCCTCAGCCACCATACCCCGTGTCTTTGGTTGCATCTCCCCCTGACCACACACACAGCCAGCCCGCTCGGTGCCTTTGGACTTTGCTGTGCTCCTGACAGCCATTGCTGCCAGCTTATCCTTGGATGCCTCCTTTCCCTTCAGCGTTCCTTGAGCTGTCAGGAGCCAGCTATGTCAAGGGGGCTCCTGGACAGCTGGCCCACTTGTCTGTCTGTTGTGTTGATAGCTTGGGGGGAAAGGGAAGGGTCCCACCAGGCATAGGGGCTGTCAGCATGACATTCCCAATGAGGTGGGGTTTGGTTGCTGTGGATACCTCTGGATAGGGAGCACAGCAATAAGCTTAAGCATCTGGCACATATAATTAACCAGCAACCCCCATTAATGTCGGGTAACAAAACTTTTACTGTACACCAGCAGTTATTGCCTCTCCCAAAGACATACAGGCATTGCAAAAAACAACCATGGGAATTGACCAATCATAAGGGGGGAATCACCCAATTGAGTGGGGGAGAGACTGGACAATTGGGTGCGGATCTGGGATCAGAATAGGTGATTAGGTAGAGCAAAGGGGAAGGAAAGAGGGGTCACTGGGGACAGTGCTTCTCTCCTGTTGATCCTCAGGAGTGCCCCTCTTGTTTTATAGACACGTGGCAGCAGGGGAGAGGCGTGGGACTAGGTGCATGGTAAGGATGAGACCCAGTGGGTAGTTGCCATTGGGAATGTCAATTAGCCATGCGTGGTGCTAGAAGTTGTGTCTCTGGACCATCTCTTCCAAGCCTCAGAGTCTCTCTCTCTCTCTCTCTTTAAAAGCTTTTCTGCACAGTCCTAATAACTGGTATCTTGCTGAATCAAATTTGATGAGAACCAAGATACTCAGGATGATTGATTCTTTACCATTAACTTATTCTATGAGTTGGATCCTGTGGAGCTGTTCTGCTTGCTAGTGGAGATGCTTTCCTCTGAGACAAGGAGCCTTCCTTTGGCATGAGACGCTCAGAAGAGCGTTTTGGGTCAGGGGAGCTCCTGTTGCAGGAGAAACCCTCTCTGCTAGCTGAACTAGTCCATCAGATTCAGCCCTATGCTTGTGTGGCCGTCCAGGAGATACATATATTTCTTGCATTCCTCTCTTTCTAAAACAACTAATCTAGAATTTTGCAATGAAGAGTTACCGTGTTCTAAGACCCGGAAACTCAGTTGTTAGTTGCAGAGTTGCAGGAGGAGAGCTATAACATATGAAAGTAGTCATTAGAATTGATATTTAATATTTGATGGAGGTGGAAGGGACATTTGTGGTGTTTGGTACTTCTTGGACTGGATAGTGGAAGGAAAGGATTGATGGGATGCAGGAAGATGCTAAAGCAATAATAGGGTTTTTTGGGATGGGGGCTGAGATTGGGACAGAAGGCTTTTCTGTCCCGCAGATTCCTGACACACACCCCAACTTCACTTCCCCCCATTAACGGGAGGTCTAGTAGCTTGCTTTTCTGAATAATTTGCCTTCATTTTTAGCAGAACTCTGGAACAGTTTGGGAAGTCTTCTGGAGTAGCTGCAGTGATTAATATGGGAAATTAATCTGGAATAAATGACCCCTTTCAGTCATGTCTGGCTGAGAATCAGAAAAAAAAAAAGTGTTTCTAGAGATTGAAAGGCTAAGGTACAAATATCCATATTAAATGGGCCCCTCCTTTCCTTTTGCTCGGCTTTAACTATAAGTGCTTTGTGAACAGTAGCAGGGTTGAAACAGATCAGGAGAAGGTGACCCTGAGATATAACGGATAGTGTGAACAGGCCTGTCTGTCACTGCCAAACTGCTATTGAGCTTGGCGTCATGGACTGCTACCGTTGCAACCAGCAACAGGACTTGCAAAGTGGCTGATGGATACTTTTGTTTAACCCCTTGAGCTGGATTTGAATTGCTTATCTCTCTGTTTTGGCTACCAAACAGAATGGGGGGAACTAGGACTTGGAAAGGAGAGTTGAATTAGGGAGGGTCCTGAAGCCGCCTCTGACCACCACTCCCATCTGCTGAGAATAGCACTTGGCTTCCTGTGTGGTTTCTGCAGTTTCAGCAGGCATGGTCCATGTCGTGTCCAAGCTCATCTCTGCTACTCTGAGAGCTAGAAACTGTCAAAACGGGAAGCTGAGATTCTCAGAAAGTGTCATTCTGTGCTTCTGTGGAATAGCCTGTCTCACTCACCCTACTTTATCCTTCCACCTTAAAAAGAAAATCAAGGCTGAGCTAGGCAAGGTGGGAGGAGGACACTGCAGCCAGGTCAGTTTATCAGATTAACTAACAGATGGTGAGCCATTTCACATTAACCCTTTTAAACAGTTATTGCCCCGTCATGGAATAAGATGTCAAATTGATTGGCACAGTCACAAGACAATACGAAAACCAAAAAGAACTGTGAAAAAGTGACGCTTAATAAATTTCTTTAAAGAATCAATTGTACAAAAAGTGAACAGTAATAATATACATAATAATAGAAAAATTGATGGTGATCTCCGGAATGTCTTGCCGTTTCAAAGATAGATCTTCTTCCGAACAAAGATGTGGGACAAATACTGTCTCTCAGTAATTCATTTCCTCTGGTGACGTTTCAAAGATCTCAATGAAGATTTTCTCTTCTCAGGTGAGATTATGTTTGTACCTTCTCCTTTGAGTTTCTAAATGCTGGATGTCTTCAGTTACTCGCCTTTCAAAAACTGATATGGATGGTACATTGATAGCTGGTGTAAATTCAGATTTATTCCAGTGTTCATAATAGCTGTAATGTCTAATGGAGCCTACCATGGGCTATTGGTATTGTAATTACTGAGGGACAGTATTTGTCTCACATCTTTGTTCGGAAGAAGATCTACCTTCGAAACGGCAAGACATTCCAGAGATCACCGTCAATTTTTCTATTATTATGTATATTACTGTTCACTTTTTGTATAATTGATTCTTTAAAGAAATTTATTGTCACTTTTTCACAGTTCTTTTTGGTTTTCGTACCGTCATGGAATAAACCAGTACAGGGACGGCTGTTTCACACAGCCTTTCCCTTCCGGTAAGGAGCCGTCTCTGAAGCGTTGTGTCATTTCAAACTGCACCAATTTCTTTTCCTGCCACCCCCCCCCCCCCCCGCACGCACAATCTCCCCGAGAGGGTTTTTTAAAAAAAACATTCTATTGGGAGTTCTATGGTGCTGAAGCAGAACTACAAATCAGCACCATAGCGACCCCATTGAGATTCCTGGACTCCATTTAGATACACTGACATTTGCTACTGCTGTAACCTGGAAACAAGGAGCTCACTGGATACAGAGTTCAAGCGTGGCAGGGGGACGGGACGGGACTGTGCAGTTTTGAAACCCAGGCAGCTCTTTCCTTCCTTCCTTAACTCCCACAAACCATGGACCATCGACCAAACATCTGTCTTACCATTCACTTCTGCCCCTGATCTCCCGCTTAAACACCCTGTCCAATCAGGTACTTGTTCCAAGTGACAACAGTAGTGAATGTCAGTGTATATAAATGGAGTCCAGGAATCGCAATGGGGTTGCTATGGCACCGATTTGTGGTCCTGCTTCAGCGCCATAGTGCTCCTAATAGAATGTTCAAAAAAAAAAGAAAAGAGGACGATCGCTCATGGGGAGAAAAAGAAAAGAACTGTCATCGCAGGAAGCACTGTGGGGCATTTTATACAGCACCCCATAGCACTTCAGAAGTGCTAGGAAGGATTGAAGACTGGAGGAAAGCCGTTTGAGTCAACAGTGCTTCAGGCACGCTTCCCGAATGGGATAGAAGCATGTTTGTCTGAACAGGTAAATATATCCCACCAGGGACCAGTTACTAAAATGGGTCTGTCTGAAATGAGAGAAACCCCCCCATTAGTGACCAGTTCCTGAAACAAAATACATAGGCTGTTTGAAATCAGCTGGTGATCACCTCCAGCCCAGCAACCACACTCTGGTGTGTGTGTGTGTGTGTGTGTGTGTGTGTAACTCCCGGGTGACGCCTTCCTGCTGCACTGAAACGTTGAGGGGGTGGCTTGGCTCAGGATTCTCATTCAGCCTCGAAAGGTGGGCAAGAGAGTGGTGGCTTGGCAAGTTCCCTTCCAGGGAATTGGGGGCTGGGTTCCCATTGGCTGCAGCTGGGATTGGGTGGCAGGCAAGTGGTTGGCCGTTCCTCAGCCGTACCTTACCATCTTAGTTAAGTTGGGTCATTCCTTCCTTCCCAAATGCTTCTAAAAAATATTTGTTTGCGACTAATGGGACTTGTTGAGTCGCTGGTGCTTTCTCAGCTTGTGCTGGCGTAATGCCTTTTGTTTTCTGTTCGGTTTCACAGGTCATTTTTTTACATGGGCTCGGAGACACAGGGTGAGTATTGTAAGCCATCATTGGCTGCCTGGCCTTGTTGTGTAGTTGAGGATGATGCTGCACTACTGACTTGGAGGGGTTGGGAGGGGCCTTGTTGACCGAGAGCAGTGCTCTTGGAAGATGGAAGACCTGGGAGGCCAGGATGAGGCTAAGACTTATTGGGTGGAACAGGTGGCCTCCTGCCTCTTTCCTCATTGGTCACTGCAGCCCTGGTTTCTGAGCTTATCTGGAGCAAAGTGTGTGCAGGCTGGAACCTGCTCAACCCTTCTGATCTGTACAGTAGCAAAGGTGTGACAGTTTAAGGCCATGTGTGGCCCATTGTGGGTATCTTCCTGCCAGGAGCTTCCTGCTTCTGCCAGCCTTTGAACAGGGATGACTTCCAGTACACTTTTGGAGACAGGAGTTTTTGATGTGTGTACAAATAAAAGAGCCCCTTGCCGCAGGCAAATGCAAAGTCAAGCCTTGGAGAGGGGGGAAGATGGGAAAGCGATTGCAGCCTAACCAACGGTAGCTGTTCCAAGAGAGCTGGCCTTTAATGCAAATGGGCTCTGAGGATTTTACTCTCTGCACATTTTGGAGGAGAGAACACAGCTTTCCTGGGGCTCTCTTGTTTAGAACATGAACTTGTGGGTGGGTGGGTGGGTGGGGGTGGGGGGGGATTATACATATCAGTGCTCAGGTGATGTGAGGATAGTACTGATCTATCTTATGGGATTTTTTGTCACTGATGTAGTGATAATGTGAACTGCTTTGGGAACCTGAAGTGCTAGGAACATGCTGCTTACCACAGCAGTAGCAGTGCAAGGTGTATCCTGATGTAAATTTCTGTAGAACAAAATTGTCTCAGGCACGATCCAGGGGTGCACAGGCAGTGAGGAGCAGTTGTCTCTCCTCACCTTTCTGCGGGCATCCTCTGCAAGGCAAGTTCTGAACTTTCCTCTCTCTCCCCCCCCCTTCCCTCCTTCAGGCACAGCTGGGCTGAGGCCTTGTCTGCCATTCGGCTCCCTTATGTGAAATACATCTGCCCTCATGCGTAAGTGTTGCCTTGGGCCTGTGAGTGCAAGCTGGCTTGTGGTTCAAAGAAGAGATGTCTATAAGGGGAGGGGAGGGGAAGGGAACACTGTAATATCAGACTGGTTAGCTTTTTCCCAGCCAAAAATTAGAGCTTCTTTGCTGACTCATTGCATAGCTGCTAGTAGCTTATGGCCAAATAATTGGCCGGTCATTTCAAAAAGATATGTGATGTTCACCGTCCCACACTTTCCTCACTCTTATTTTTAAAAAAACCCCATTCTTCCATCTCTTCGATCTCTTTACTCAGGTCTCCTTTTTTACTTGCTCTTTCTCAGTCCAATGTGCCTCTTCCGCCATCTTGTCCCTAGGCTTCCTACCAGCAGCTTCTTGCCAGGTTCTCTTTCTACTCATCCTCTGGCCGTACAAAGGTCCCCTTATTCCTAGAGCCTCTGTGTTATTTATTTATTTATATTTATAATGTCAATTTCTAGACTGCCAAAGGGTACAGCATCTCATAAAATACATTCAATCACATTTAAATACAATGGACAAATAAACCAATAAAGTATTAGAACAGTTCAAAATTAATTCCAGATGGCGCCTAGAATGGGCCAGATTAAATCCTCATCCTAGTGGGAGAGGAAGGAAGGAGCCAGGCTGATTAAAAGCTGTTACTGTTTAAGAACCATTGCTGTCCTCAGCCGTAAGCCTGGCGGAACATCTCTACCATACCAGCCCTGCGGGACTGCAGAGAGTTCCGCCAGGTTGGAGCCAGGGCCAAAAAAGCCTGGGCTCCGGTTGAGGACAACCAGACATTTTTCGGTCCAGAGATCACCAGTAGATTTTTCTCTGCTGAGCATAGCGCTCTTCAGGGGGTACGCCAGGAGAGGCGGTCCTGCTGGTACGTTGGTCCCAGACTGTGTTGTCTTAGTCACAGCCAAAACTGTACATGTTCCATCCCTCACAGAAAGTGGACTGCAAACACGTGGGTAGCTTTGAACATTCCCTGGCATGACACCCGCTTAGCTAATGGGTCCTGAAGACTTCACTGCCCCAAGTGTAATAGCGTCTAGATTCTGGGAGTGTGTAGGAGTCCACTTGTGCCTCTTGTCCTTATTTGGGTGCCAAGACAATTTCCCTCTACTTGTTCCACTTGCCAGTTCAAGTCTCTTGGCTGTCTCAAGATAGACGTGTCTTTCTCACACTGCATATTCCTCTGCTGTGTGGCACTCCTGAGGCACTGTGGCTTGTGTCAGGTTGCCTGCTGAAGGTCCTTATCTTCAGGGAAGACTCTCTGATCATAAACCAAATGCTTTTAACACTCAGAATCTTAAAACGAATTGACTAAAAAAGACTAAAAGACCTTGTTGGCCAGGTCTTTACCTGAAAGTGAAATCTCCTCCCCCATGACTCAGATTTGACTGTTTCAGCCATTCATGTTTTGTGAGAAGACAGCTGGCGTTGAGGATGTACAATTCAGCCCAGCAGGGAAGTTTGTTTCCAAGCTGACTTGGTAAATCTGCTTTCAGCATCCTGAAGTGTGGAAGTACCTCATTTCTCCCCTCCAACCTCAGTCTGAGTTAAACCAAGAGGAGAGCCGAGTATTTATGAAAAGGAGAGGGATTCATTGGTTCTGTCTGTCTTCCTGTCCCAGTTCCAGATTTCCGTGAGGGCCGTGCACCTTAGCATTTCATTCGATTCTCCAGTCCTCACTAAAAGCTACCGATTGGCTCATGTACACAGGCCAAAGCCCTCTGCTTGTGAATGTCTGGGTTTCCAAATTGCTTTGCTGCTTGCATGAGAGCATTTTAGCAGGCAAGATGGAGAGTGGCTGAGCAGAGAGGTCTAGAGTCTAAGGTGAAAAAGAGCTATCAGTGTGCCTTCATGAGTGCCTCCTGGAGCTGAGCTTGCTAGTGGAAAGGGCTGGAAGAGCCAGAAGCCTTCTGAAAAAGCCTTCCTGTATCCCTCTTCATCCTGTCTGTAAAAAATCAAACGGGTCCTGCAAAGAATGGCACAGCTATGCCTTGAGTGGGCTGTCCTCCCTTCTCCCATTCTCCCTTTACCTTAGAAAGTAGCTCCGCATTGCTCTTCCGGATCCAGTTCTGTACGAATCCAGTCACCGTGAGTCTGGAGTCCTTCTATAAGTAGTGACAGACACTTGGTCAACAGTTCTTGGGGGCCTTCTGGCATGCACAGGGCCCTTAGCCTCCCCACCTAAAGAAATGGCTGCTGCTTTGTCAGCCTCTCCCTAGCCAAAGCACCAATCTGAGGCTTAGCTCAGTACCCAAATGTCCAGGTCCCTAGGTGGGCTGCTAGGCAACCACATCAAACATTGCCTGGTCCAGGAGGAATGGTGTGTGGCTTTGTGATAGAGAGGAAGATGGGGTAAGGCCAAACAGCAGGCTGTACATGTGGGAAAGCTTTTGCTGGCTGCTTGCTTACAAGCCTGACCCAACCTGGTGAGAAATGTTTTGTGTTTTCTGGTGGTGGGCAGGTGTTGGGAGGTTCTGCCTCAGCATGCTCTGGGCAGGGCTGGAGGCATTCTCCACATCTGAAGTTTGTATCACATGAGCACAGAATTGCTGGTGGTGAACCTAAAAAGTCAAGGGTCCTTTTTAAAAAAATTGCAGCTTCGATTCTTCAGAAATAAAAACGCATGTTCTGTCAGTCTCTCTGGATGAGTCCTGGTTTTTGAGAGGTGGTTGGGAAACCATGTGATCTGCGGTCATTTCCTGCCTATCGGGTGATTATTTCCTGCTTCTTTCTCCTTGTGCTGCAGGCCCAGGATCCCCGTCACGCTCAATATGAAGATGGTCATGCCATCCTGGTTAGTATAAAACAATGTTTAGTTGAATGGCCAGCCACATGTGTTCCCTGATCTGGCATGCTCCACGTGGCAAGGAACTGTGGCCTCTGGGGCTACAGTTGAGGCTCTGGCTATCAAGAATGATGGAGAAGATGCAAATAAAGCTGTGACCAGAGAGGGAAGAGGGCAGAGGATCAACAGGCTGCACAGAGAGGGACTGATGTCTGCAGCTGGCTGCAGTGGGGTGATGAATGTTTTAGGGCAGTGGTGGCGAACCTATGGCACGGGTGTCAGAGGTGGCACTCAGAGCCCTCTCTGTGGGCACGCGTGCCATCGCCCCAGCCAGGCCCAGACCATCATTAAAGTGTCGAATTCTCTGCCAAATAATTTTAAGTAAATGAAAGCATTTGGGATTGCTTTCCTTACTTTGTTTGGATCATCTTAAGTGAATGTATGAGTTGTTTTTTCTAAAGTAAAACCTCAGTATTCAGGTTAAATTGGCACTTTGCGATAAATAAGTAGGTTTTGGGTCGCAGTTTGGGCACTCGGTCTCTAGAAAGGTTTGCTATCACTGTTTTAGGGGGATAGTTTTGGGTGGGTAGCCATGTTAGTCTGTAGTACTAGAACAAAATTTGTGTCCAGTAGCATCGTAAGGTCCAACAAAACTTCCCAGGGTATAAGCTTTTGTTGGTCAAGGTTCACTTTTGTCAACCTCAAACCTTGGGTTGAGATTCATGCAGAGATGGAAAAAATAGTTAACTGCACATTTAAAAAAAGAACCAGATATATTACTTTTGGGACTTAAAATGGAAGAGGTCAATGTGGCGAAAAGGACGCTTATGTGGTACATGATTGTGACTGCCAGAATGACATATGCGCAAAGTTGGAAACAGGAGGAAGTTCCTGGAATTGGAGAATGGATCAAAAAACTACTTTTATGGTTGAAATGGATAAAATGACAAGGAAACTGAATAATATGGCAGCAGAAGATTTTTTGAAGACTGGAAAGACTTAAAAGAATATTTGGAAAAATACTGGGATGTGAGAGACAATTTATTTTGCTTTGATAACTATTGAGTATAGAGAATTGTGAAAAAATAAGTTACCTGTTGAATATGTAAAGATAAAGAGGAGTACTTAAGAGTAACCTAAGGATTATGCAGGAGGTTGTAGCACTGTGGGAAGCCATATATGGGGGGGAAAGGGAGGAGGGTAAGATATAAAGGGATAAGAATTGTAATACAAATGTTGAACTTTGTTGAATATATCCTAAAAATAAAATGTTTACCAAAAAAAAAAAAAGGTTCACTTTTGTCAGAGGCAAATGAGAATGAGGATCCATCATTGTACTTCTGCATCCCATCTCTAAGAGGCTCTTCTTTGTAATACCCCTCCCACCTTCTGACCTGGATACAAGGGCTGAGGGGTCCTTATTTGCATCTGACGAAGCGAGCTCTGACTCACAAAAGCTCTTACCCTGGGAAATCCCGTTGGTCTTTAAGGTGCTCCTGGACTCACATTCTGACGTGTGGTTATGTCTTCAAAGAGGAGAATACAAATTTCCCCTTGTTGAGGAGAGGTGCTGTCTTTAGAAGAGAACCTTGGGGGCAGCAGGTGGAAGGGATATCGCGTGCAGCATGACATGTCTGTCCCAGAGCCCCTTCACCCAGAGCCTTTAGTAATTTTTGTTCGTGGTCAGTTTTTGTTTCTCCTCGGTTATTTCTATTTGCTGTGCATCCTGCACCTTCTTGCTTTTCTAGCCAGTGGCATTAATCTGCATAGCTGATTTTAAAAAGGACTTGCTGGCTGTCTTTCGTCTAATACCCAGTGAAACAAACGTCTGTGGATTCTTAGTAACATGGGTGATGCCAGGGAGAATGGCAAGCTGGCAAGCTGCACCCTTTGCCAGTGGCACTGACATGCTCTGGATTTCTTTATTGTCAGTGAATGTGGTGTTTTTATGCACACAAGTGTTTTGGCATGATGTGGTCCACATGGTCACATTTTCAATCTGCTTATCTCTCAACCCCATGTCGCATCTTGGCAGGCGAGCCCAATTGCTGTGGCTGACCTTCACTTTCCCCTTTCTAGGTTTGATTTGATGGGGCTAAGTCCAGATGCACCGGAGGATGAAACTGGAATTAAAAAAGCTGCTGAGAACAGTAAGGCACTTATCCAGTGGTTGGTCTCTGTAGCGTCACTGAATCACAAGTACTGGCGTTTGAAAAATCGAGTGAGGAGAGACCAGTCCCTTCTCTTATGCCGAGCTTTTACCTCTTCTTTTATCCTCAGCACCAAAACTCCACTTCCTGACTCTTGAAAGAAGGGAAGCCATTGGCATTGTCAGATGTGTTTGCATTTACTCAGATCACATCTCCCAAATTCCTTTAATCCACTCAAATTCCCCCCCCCCCAAAAAAATCTCTGCCATCACAGACTTGGCAAGCTAAAGTAATACATTTTAAAAAACAAAAAGGAATCTGGAGACTTAATGCAAATGTAACTGTGAGTGGAATGCCAGTGTCATGTGGTGCTCGAGAGTGTTGAACTAAGAACAGGGAGACCTGGCTTTGAATCCCATGGGCCAGTCGCTTTCCCTCCCAGCCTAAACTACTGCACAGGGTTGTTATAAAGGTAAAATGGAGGATGGGCAAACCACACATGCAGATGGATTAAGATAGGTAGCCATGTTGGTCTGTCTGTAGCAGTCGCAGCACAGAGTTCACCTGAGGGGGGCAGGCTGAATAAATGCAACACACGCGTTTGCATCATTGACTGTGTGTGCGGAGCCGTATGGATCTTGTGCTGCCTCGAGCTCTCTTGTCTTTGCCTTCCAGTTAAAGCCGTCATCGAGCATGAAGTAAAGAACGGAATCCCAGCCAACCGCATCGTCCTAGGAGGCTTTTCACAGGTCAGGCAGGGGGAGAGGGGCAAGCAGTGTAGCCTGGGGAGGCAGGGCATTGTCAGCATCACTGGCAAGTGCAGGGTTAGTGGTAGGGAATGGGAGGTAAGCACGGGGTGGCACTTTCCAAGTCACTGCCTCTCTGTTGGGGGAGACGTCCCGTGACTTCTGGCCTTTTGGAGTCGCACAGATTTTCCCGGGAAGGGGAGCACACTAAAGGCACCAATCACTGAATTCAGTGTCCCTTGCAGAACACATCATCCTTCATCACTCTGTTTTCATTTACTTTTTAAACGCAAGTTTCCAGCCCATGTAGCTGTGGGGGGAAATGGGCTTCACTGATGAACTCTTGGAAGCCCGATGGAGTAGAACAAAGCTGCTCGAGTGGATTTCAGTTTTTGCTCACTGTTTCCTTCCAGCTAGCAATTATGTGCTTGTTTTGGTGGTGGAGGTGGGGATCTTTCCTTCCTGAACTGCTTCCTTCCTGCTGTCCTCCAGGGTGGCGCCCTCTCCCTCTACACAGCTCTCACTTGCCCACACCAGCTGGCTGGCATCGTGGCCCTCAGCTGTTGGCTCCCCCTGCACAAGGCCTTCCCTCAGGTATGGCAGTCTTGCTCCTTCTTCCCCACATTGACGTTGTTTTCCTTGGTCCCGAAGCCATTTGGGGGTGGGCAGTGGTTGTGATAAGAACCGGTCCTCCTCCTCCTCCACTGGGATAACCCTGTGAGCATCGATCGCCAGAATACAGTGCGCCCACTCTTCCTCTCTGCCTGGGTGGGTCACAGTTCCTTGCCGTTACTCTTGTTGCAGGCGGCAAACAACGGGATGAACAAAGACATACCCATTCTTCAGTGTCATGGGGAGATGGACCCCATGATCCCAGTGCGCTTCGGGGCCCTCACCGCTGAGAAACTGAAGTGCGTCGTGACCCCGAGCAAGGTCCAGTTCAGAACTTATCCAGGACTGATGCACAGCTCCTGCCCTCAGGTTCGTTGGCAGCTGGCTTTTAGCCCTTTCCCCCCTGCTTCGTTGTGGGGGACTTGGTTGCAAGCAGGGGAAGTGCTGGGGGATGCAAGCAGTGACGAGGCATCTTAGGGACCACCTTCTTCCACGTAAGGTCCCGCATGATCAGAAAGTCTGAGGCGGCCCTGCTGTCTTGTGTCTTGACGGTCAGAGGCTCAGCCAACCACAGGAAACAGCCTTTTCTGTGATGGTCCCCTCCTTAGAATGCTCTCCCTCTATGGAGGCTCCTTTTCTCAGGGAATCTGTTGTGTTGGCTGAGCTTTGTAGGGCAACTCCAGTGCCACTGCCCGCTCCTTGAGCTGAGGGTTATTTTTAAGCATGTATGGGGGGGTATTGATTCCAGAGCGCTGCTGTGTGTTAAGTCTTTTGTTTTTGCCACTACAAAAAGCTCTGGGTGTCTTGAAGATTTAACAGGTCAGTTTGCAGCCTCTGGCAAAAAGTGGATCGTGGCCTGTAAAAGCCTCTGGTGTGATATATTTGGACTAATATATACTAATCTCCTTTTCCACTCACTGAAGCGGGAGAAGGTGATCGTTGTAGATTTCTTCCCTCTCACTGCATCCCTCTGCTTCACACTCACACACCCATATTGCTGGTGGCTCGTGGACCCTTAAGGCCACAGTAGTTGTTTTTTTTCAGGGAGGGCATTTTAACGCTTGCTTTCATTTTTGTTCCATCCTCAGGTTTTGAAAACTTTGGTTCTCATTTGAGGGGTGGCTTAAAGTTTCCGCCTTGTTATGGCAGAGATAACTTTGAGGGTGTGTTTTTCCTTAGAGAACGAATTCTGGTGGGATAACAGTATTAAGCCTTTTGTAGCAAAAATGAGAGTCCTGTGGGGCCTTAAAAACAAGCACGTCATACGTCGCTTTGCCAAGGTTTTGAACATATGATGAAAGTGGGTTTTGGCCCCTGCAGGTGTCGATCCTATGGATAAGGGTTGTCTTCAAGGTGCCCCTGGATTCTGCTTGTGTTTTACCTTTAAAAAAAATGGCACAGGAATGGGGTGTTTGTTGATTTGGGCTGTCCTGATTGGGGGGGGGGGCGGATTCTGTGCCTTGATTCCTTAGAAGGGGGCGTTTCCTACTGGCCCTGAAACAGGACTCCTCCTCCTCTCTCGATCCCTGCAGGAGATGATGGCTGTGAAAGAATTCATCGAGAAGTTGCTGCCTAGGATTTAAATGGAGCTACTCAAGACTGTTGCAGGGAGAGGAGACCAAAGGTCACCACCTTCGATCTTTAACCCTTGACCTGTCAGTTGCATCCGGAAGCCATGACGATCCACCTCCACTCTAGTCGGTTTCCTTTGGTTTCCTTTTTCTGGCCCTTCCCTTCCTCCTGTGCATGCCCCTCCTTCAGCAGAAGGGGAGGCATCTTCTGTATGCACAGCAAAGGGCTGGAGCGGTTTTAAGGTACAAGCTGGGATCCATTTGGCTGCCTTAGTGGGTTTGGGGGGGATCATTCAGGATCTGTTTCCCCCCAACCGTCAAGTGCTTACTGTGGCGATTAACTGGGTGGCAGCCAAAGGCTCTAAAAGCGAAAAGGTATTAGGAGACGTCTTTTCTTCTTTTGCAGTATTTGCAGGGAGCTTAAGTGAGCGAACTGAGCTCCCTGTTGGGTTCACAGACCTTCCCATCTCCCTCCGTCTGTGGTATGGAGAGCCAGTCTCACTTGCGTGCATCTGTTCTGCCAAAGCTGTGTTAGTGGCACAGGCAGGGCTGGAGCTGGCACTTGACTTTTTCCTGGGCTGGGGAGGTAAGAAAATTCTCCTGTCCTGCCCTGCCCAGGAGGACGTTCCACAGAGCCCTGTACCTTAAACCTTGTTCCAAAAATCCCGCCAGCATTGCCAGGCGAGGGGGAAGAGCAGCCTGTTGGCGGATGGCTGCACCTTATCCTCCAGCCCTGTCTTATTCCTGCTCTGCCCCTGTCAGACTCATGTGCAACAGCTGAGCTGAATTACCCTCACCTTCACCAGGCCTTTATTCCCCCCCCCCCCAAAAAAATAGCCACCTTTCCTTTTCTCATCATCTCCACTGTGGTCTTTTCCATCACGTTGGGCCCAAGTAGGTTCCTTGCTACACAGGCAGGGTAGAGCTCAGGGGAGATGGACACGCAGCGTAGGGCTGTCTGTAGTCTTCTGGGCATTCCAGTGACCGGAAGCACTTGCCCCCAACAATGGCAGCTGGGGCAGTGCCTCAGTGGTGATCGCTTGCGTTGCTCAGCAGATCGCCCAGGATGGCTGCTTCGTGATCCTTTCACTTTCCATATCAAGCAGCTGCAAGCTGGTTTTTTTGCAGTAGGGGCCGCCTCCCCTTAGGGCCTCTCTTGGTTGTCAGTGGATCTGCTAAGCCCAGCATTCTCCTCTCCCACCCCCATCCTCCACTGGCAGCCCCTCCTTAGCCCTGGTGGCTGGCAACCAAGATGGTTTTCTTTATTTTCGCGACAAGGCCCCTTTCCTGGAGTGTCAGGCTATCATCCTCATTTCCCGCAGGGAGTGGGCGTGGTCTGAGCTGCTGAGCAGCGAAGGGCCCCTACTCCTACCCTCCCATCTGGGCTGAACCAGGACTTTGACAGCCAAGGGCAGTGTGTATCTTCTGAAGGCGCTTTTCCCGTTCACTCTCCGTGTTTTTGGCGAAGGGCTATTTCCTTGCTTCCTCCCATGTTGTCTTGCTTGCCGTGTGGCCTGTGCCCCCTCACGTTCTCCCCGATGCAGTTGTCAGGCAGCAGCCAATGAGCACTGGGTCCATCCTAGTGCTTGGCAGACCTCTTCAGAAAGGGTTGGGCTATGGCTGGGAGGGGAGAGTGTGGCAGTGCCCCTGGCAGAGCAGTTACGCTCTCCCTCTCCCAGGAGACGTCGGTCCCCTTAAGGAGCTTGCGGCACAGCTCTGTGGCAGTTCCAAGAGAAGGGGTCGCTCTCTTCCCACTTTCCGTTCTCAAAGGACATGTGAAGAGTGTCTTGTGGCCGCCGCCGGTATCCATTCCATCTTACCTTTGTTGGGCATAAGTGACTTTCCACACAAGGTGGAAGCTTCTCGCTTCAGGTTCTTCCTTCTCAGGCACCTGGAGGGTCCCTAAATGCCTTTATATGCTTTCTTTGGCGGATGATGACAGCCAGCCTGTTTCCCCTTTGCTATTTCCATGGTCTCTTTCCCAAGTAGTATCCCCGGCTTAAGGCCAGAACAGCTTATGTCCGTACAGGCGGAAGGAAAGGTAACAGTTGAGATGGGGGGGGGGGGTTTGGGATGGGGTTATTCAGTGCAGCCTTCTTTTTATTGTTTAAGCCTAGGTCAGTGGGAAGCAATAACCCTCTCATAGTCATAAGCCGTTTTAAAAAGGGTCTGCTTTTGCTTGTTCCCTGGAGGATTCAGTTTCTCCTTTTTTCCTCTGCTTTGGGGGAAAAGGACAAGTCAGGCCTGATCTATTCATGCACAACAGAACAAAAATGGTAGAATGTTCTACTTAACAGTGGAACCTGTGGCAAGGATTCCATTTTTAAATGTACCCCCACATAAAAAGAAGATTCCCCACAAGTTTTAAAAAAAACGAGAGAGGGCACACAAGGAACAGACTGAGCTAGAACTTCTTTTCCCTATGTGCAGCTTCTCTTCTTGCAGGGGATTTTTAAAAAAATGGATATTTAGGAAAATGTCACTTTCCTTCCTCGTTTGGCTACTTGAGTCGACCAGGCCTCCGCTTTGCACTCTGGAATGGCCACGGCAGAGGGATTTCGGAGCCTGCCTGGGCGACTGACTGGCTGCTGCTCCTCTCTTCCCAGACGGTGAATGTGGATCACTTTTGCATTGCGGTGCTATCCCAATAAATGCTCGGCTGCCGCCTCAAGCTTGACTGGATCCTCCTCAAAGCAGCTGGCAAAGCAGGGCCCGCAGATTGTTGGTGTCTCTGAAGGATATCGTTGAATGTGGCCAAAAACCGGGGCCGGGGGGGTGGGGATAAGATGGTGGTTTATTCCTCTGATTTTTTTCCCCCCTCCCCATCCCCTTCTCTTTTGTCTTCCTCATACATCGTTTTTATTTTCTATGTTCTACTGTCGGATATGAGATTAAACAAACACAACCATCCTGTCGCCTTGGCCTGTTTCTTCGGTGCGGTTGAGACACGCTCCCTGTCACGCAGTGTTTAGTTTTCATTAATCTGCACGACAGGCCTGTGAGATGGGTCGATCTTCGAGGACAGGGAAGGGGTGGAGGAATGCATGAGTCGCCCAAGGCTGTCCGGTGAAGCCCTGTGAGTAAAGTGGGATTAAAAGGTCCTGGCCTCACCCCATTGCAGCAGGATAGTTCTGCAAATGGAACAGGCAGTAGTGACTGCTGGCCAGAGAATCATGGCCCCTGGCTTGCAAGCTGAGCTTTCCTTGCCTCTTTGGTGGGGGGAGAATGAGAGACCAGAATGGCATTTTACCTATTTTCAAACGTTACGAGTGTAGCCTTCACTGCTGGGTGCACAGCCACAGCTCCAGAAGGGGTGGGGGGGATGTCTGACTCGTAGTTTTTAAATACGGTATTTTTAAAAGTCTTTGTATGGCGGAGAGACACTATTTGTCCAGTAATGAAGTTCCTCCTTTGTTCAGGCTCTTGTTGTAAAGACACTCAGGGTGTCACGTACAGCACAATGTAGCCCCTTAGTTCAAAATTTGGTTCAGGTATTTCCATCTATCCCAAGACTGTCCGTTGTTCTTAAACAAGAGGGTCTCTCCAGGCCTCTCTCCCAGCTCTGCTTCCTGAGATCCATCTAACTGGAGCTGCTGTGGGTTGGCGTGGAACCGATCACCTTCCTTCCTACTCCCACCTGCTCCCTTTGAGGGTGCAATAAAGCGTGCTTTGCCCAGCTTGGGGGGGCTGAAGAGTAAAAGGGGGCAGGTTTTTGTTAAGAACCTGTTGAAGAATTGAAAGTAGGAACATGTCTGTGGTGCCCACGTTTTTTGTCTTAAGAAATAGCTATTTTTTTTTCTGCCTGGGGCAAAAGGAGATCTACTCCTGTTTTAGTTAAGTCTTTGATACTGGGGAGCAAGTTCGGGATAACATGTTTGCAAACTGTCCTGTGGAAGTGATTGCACAACTGATCGCATGGAACTGCTGGTGAACACATGAAGCGGCCGTCTACTGAGTCATACCCTTGGTCTTCTCAGACTACCAATGGCTCCGCAAGGTCTCAGATTGAGGTCTTCCACACTGTGCCCTGATTCTTTAGACTGGAGCCACCAGTTGAATTGGGGACCCTCTGCATGCCCAGCGGTTGTTGTACCACTGAGCCGTGGCTACTGGTACAGGAACTGAAGGTGGAATGTGATCCTAGTCCTGAATGAGGGCACAACATTTCCCATGTAACTTACAGCATGGTAGAGACAAAGTATAAAATAGGCTGCCAGGATAGCACACTTCTATCTTGTATTGGAAAGACTTGCTGGTCCCTTTTGGGAAGGGCTCAAATTTTGCCTTTGGATTTGTGGGGAGGGGGGGAGAAGCCCTGGGAGCACCAGGATCTTCTTCGTGGTCTCTGTGCTTCACACCAATGGGTTTAGTGCGCCTGCGCTGACCCGACCGGTGCTGTAGCAAGCTATGTTTCAACAGATTTTCGCGCAAGTCCCACTGGACATGCGCAGGAACCCCAGTGCGCATGCCCAGAGGGACGGGCGCGGACATCCCGCCAGTTCTTTTTCTACCGCCGCGTTGAAAGGACCTTTTTGCCTTTCCTCCTGACCGGATAGTTGTAGCTGCCTTCGGGCCTTTACCTCGTTCTTCTGTTTCTTCGGATCATCCTCCGTGTCTTTTTCTTTAGTTTTTGTTTAAAAAAAAAAGGAGAAGAAGAAGGAATTTTATTTTCCTGAGGGGAATCTCCTCAGGCCTTCGGGCCACCCCCCCCCTTCCCTCATCGCTTTCCCCCGGCATTTGTTTTTTCGCGCCGCATGGAAAAGAAAAAGAAGAAGGGTCAGAAGTGGGGCTTTTTTAACCGCTGTAAAAAGTGTGGAAGTAAATTGGCACCTCCAGACGGCCATGAACTTTGTTTGTTCTGCTTAGGCGAGTCGCATAGAGCAGATACTTGTAAGCATTGTGCTAAATTTTCTAATCAGACGAAAAAGAACCGTGCCGCACGGTTAAAGGTCGCTCTGTTGGAATCCGCGCTTCACCCGTCTTCTGCTATGGCGGACCAACCTTCTACCTCACGTACAGCCGTCGATACCAGAGCATCGATACCGACGAGGTCGACATCGAAAGCCGCTTCAAAACAGTCAACTAAAGGCAAGTCTGTGAGGGAACATTCCACTAAGAAGGACAAGCCGGCCAAATCGTCTAAGGAGGGTAAGACTGGGCCCCCTGAGGCCGTTCCTTTGCAGAAACATCGAAAGCCGCTTCAAAACAGTCAACTAAAGGCAAGTCTGTGGGGGAACATTCCACTAAGAAGGACAAGCCGGCCAAATCGTCTAAGGAGGGTAAGACTGGGCCCCCTGAGGCCGTTCCTTTGCAGAACCCGCCACCGTTAGTGCCGGAATCCACGGTTGCATCGAAGTCTAAGGATGCATTGATACCGACTGAGGCGTCGATACCAGAGCCACAACCTCCTACAATGTCGCCTTCTGCTCTACTGGCTTCATCACTAAGCCAACAGATGCCAGAGATCGTCGATATCGATACGGCGGAACTCATGAGTCACCCAATAGGTGCAGAGTTTCCCCCCGCAAGATCTACTTCATCGGCATCGATGCTCTCGGGACTGCCCGATACCGATGGCGCTCGATACCGACCGAGACATAATGTGGAGCGTTACCACCCC
>NW_015167551.1:324572-326846 GCF_001447785.1 Gekko japonicus
CGCACCTTCAGGGGAAGGGGTTTTACTCCCGATATTTTACTGTCCCAAAACGGGACGGAGGCTTGAGGCCCATTCTAGATCTTCGTGGCCTAAACCACTATGTGGCATACCGGCGTTTCCGCATGACATCACTTCAGCAAATCATGCCGTTGCTACGCCAAGGCGTATGGATGGCTACCCTGGATCTTCAGGACGCCTATTTTCATCTTTCAATCCACCCTTTCCACCATCAATACCTTCGGTTTGCGATAGGCCGGGACCATTTTCAGTACACCGCCCTCCCATTCGGGCTGTCGTGTGCCCCACGGGTGTTTACAAAGACCATGGTCGTGGTCGAGTGTATCCTTACATCGACGATTGGCTGATAGTCGCATCGTCGAAAGAGACACTAGAAGCCAACGTTTCCTTCACATTGTTCCTACTGGCCAAACTGGGCCTCCAAGTCAATCCGTCCAAGTCCCATCTTTCCCCGGTTCAGCGTATCCAGTATATAGGGGCGATACTCGATTCCCAAGACTGCATGGCCTATCTTCCCCCAGACAGAGCAGAAGACATAATCATCCTAGCTTGTCGGATCTGCTCACAGCCAACTGTCACGGCCTACGAGGTCCAGAGGCTTCTAGGGCTCATGGCTGCGACAAATGCAGTGCTGCTGTTTGCGAGACTCAAAATGAGGAAACTGCAACTTTGGTTCCTCCAATCGTACAAGCCTCACATGGAGGCACGTGCCGTCATCCTTTCTCCCCCATCCTACGTCCGAGACGCCATCCGCTGGTGGACTGTGCCTTCCAACCTGCTGCAAGGTGCTCCCTTTCACCTCCCGTCCACGGAGATCGTCCTCACTACCGACGCATCCATGACGGGCTGGGGCGCCCATTCCATGGGATACTCCATAGGGGGCACATGGGATTGCAATGTACGAAGAAACCATATCAACTTCCTGGAACTCCTTGCTGTCCAGAACGCAGTGACCAGCTTCCTCCCTCTGCTCAGGAGAAAGTGCGTCAATATTCTGACGGACAATACTACGGCAATGTCATACATAAACCGCCAAGGGGGAAATGGTTTCCAAACGTCTATGCAAACTAGCATTACATCTCTGGGATTTCTGCACGGCCAACGAAATTTTCCTGGTGGCAACTCACATACCTGGCGAGTTAAATCTGGAGGCAGACCATCTCAGCCGCTCGGGCCTGAGCCTTCACGAATGGGGAATAAAACAGCGTTACCTGCTCCCAATTTTCCAACTGTGGGGCACTCCCCACGTCGACGTTTTCGCCACAAGCCACAACAGGAAATGTCTATGTTGCAGCCAAGGAGGGTACGACGCCCAGTCATTAGGAGACGGTCTCCTGTATCCATGGTCACGGAAACACCTGTACATGTTTTCCCCACTACCACTGCTACTCCGGGTGGTGCGCAAGATCCTCAGGGACAATGCACACGTAATACTGATAACGCCCTGGTGGCCCAGGCAACCCTGGTTTTCCACCCTTCTCGACCTGTCTCAGAAAACGTTTTACCACTTCCCTCCCGTTCCAGACCTACTACACCTCCACGACTCCCCACTACTTCACCACGATGTGAAAACTCTGAAGCTCACGGCGTGGCGAGTACTTCCAGAGGATTCTCTGCTCGCATAGAGCATGTCCTCCTGAATTCAAGGAAACAGTCCACGCGCAGGTCTTACGCCCAGAAATGGACTAAATTCTGTGTCTTTTTCGGGGCTGATGCCTCCCTTGCTACAAAGGCGGGTCTGGAAAAAGTTTTTTCGTTTCTTTTATCCCTTGCTGACTCGGGGCTCTCCCACTCCTCGTTACGCGTTTATCTGGCTGCCTTGTCAGCCTTTCATGTTCCAGTTGATGGTTACTCTTTGTTCACCCATCCAGTTACCAAGCGCTTTCTGAAGGGTTTGCTTCGTCTCTATCCCCCAGTTAAGTCTCCACCGGTCCCTTGGGACCTTCCCCTGGTCCTCCGTCAACTTACACGGAAGCCGTTTGAACCTCTGGCCACATGCGAGCTGCGTCTCCTGACATGGAAGATGGCGTTTTTGGTTGCAATCACATCGGCCAGGAGAGTTGGAGAGCTCTTAGCGTTCAGGCACGACGCTCCTTACCTCTCCATACTTCCTGACATTTCGTTCTTACCTAAGGTAATTTCTGAATTCCATCTGCAAGCTGAAGTCTTCTTGCCAACTTTCTTTCCAAATCCAATATCTGATGAGGATAGATTACTGCATACACTGGATGTCAAGAGGGCTCTCTTGTTTTACCT
>NW_015167551.1:327247-414106 GCF_001447785.1 Gekko japonicus
AGTGTGAGTTTAGGGTGGAATGACTGACTTGTATATGTATTAAGGGGGAAAGATGCAGGTTAATGCCCCCCCCTCCTCCCCCCCCCCCCCCCTCCATCCAGTCATTGCCTGGTATGGTATTTGAGAATAAGCCTCTGTCCTCATGAGCCACTTTGGCCAAAGTAGGCGTGGGGAGGCCCCTCTTACCAGGCTGGTTTTGTAAACCTGCACGCCTGCTGTGAAATCAGGACTCAACTTCAGGTGGGAGTTTCTTACTACCAAGCAGAGCTGTGAGCATGGGAAGAGGAATGTAGTGGCTGCAGAATTTTTAAAATAAATTTAAAAAAAAATCCCTAGTCCTACATGTGAAAAAACATGACAACCTCCGGGCTGTCCAGTAGAGGTGCATCGCTTGACAACTCCCGCAAGCCCCTTCCAGTGCCAAGAGACTGGTCAAAAAGAGTGGGAGCTTATGTATATTTGAGAGAGGGGTCCTGAGCTGTTTTGAAAACTATTCACGTGTAAACCGAGACTGACCTGTGGCCACTTGTACTTACTTACTCTTCTCCAACTCCAGCTTGGAGAAACAGCGAGTTGTGGGTGGTGTCTTGGGGAGGGGGAAGGAGTGCGGGGGGTGGGGGGATGTGGTGCCATTTCCTCTAGGGAAACAGATCTCTGTAGGCTGAAGATCACTTACAGTTCTTGGAGAGCTCCAGGCCCCAATGTAGAGAGGGTGGGATAGTGGCCTTTTGGAAGCCCTTTAAGGTTCCTAGTATCGGGGGGGGGGGGGGTTCAGATTGGGGAAAATGTTCTCTGCTTTCCCATCTTCCCTTTGTCCAGGGTACTATAACTTCAGACTGCTTTGAAGCTAAGGGTGGAAGAACTGGTTAAGAGTATTAAAACGGCAATGGGAACCGAGCCCTCAGGGACAGCAACTCCAGTGGCTGCTTGCATAGGATCCTTGCACCCGTTGCACACAGCACTGGAGGAGCAGTAGAGTGGGAGGCTTCCTTTCTAACTCAGGCAGGTTCAGAGGATGGCTTCTGAGCTTCCTGTCATGTGACGGATGTCATGTTTGTATAACTGTGCATTCCGTTCTCCCAGATCAGCACGGAAGAGGCAAAGATGAGGGAAGAACCCTCTCCCACCAGTGCTGTACTGCTTGGATTCAGGCTTAGGTGGCAGTCAAGACAACTAACATAAGTGGCTTCTTGAGGGAGCAGCCCTAACCCTCTATGTGTGTGGGGGTATTTCCTAATCACTTATCTCCCCATCCCTGCCCCAGGAGGACTTCTAGCAGCAGCAGCAGCCCCCCCCCCCCCCCGGGGCAACATTCTTGCCTCTTGGAAGGCCAGTCCATGAAGTGAACATCCTGCGCTCGTGCTCTTTCTTCCTTCTGCCCAAGCACTGCCTATTTGGCACAGCAAGAATCAGCCAAGGATTTTGATCGACACGAAACCAGCTGCCTGCATGATGGAAGCCTAACCAACACAATTGTGCGAATTCAAGCGGGCCGTGGTAAAGCACTAAAGGGCGGGCAAATGTTTTCTCGCAGGCAGCTCTTGGCAGAGTATTGGTATGATTCAGTTCCTCCTCAGGACTTGTGCTTTTAAAAGAATGTCCATAAAGTGAACTGCCTCTGGTGCAGGGATTACTGTGGGGGCTGCCAGCAACTGCAGGTGGAGCGATTTCACAGCAAGACCAACATGATTGGTTCCTGTATGTCTCTGAGGGCACTGGGGGTGGTATTGCTTTGGGAATGATTCAGGCAATGTGGGACAAGCTTAAGATCTGGAGTGGTCAAGACAAGTTGTACCTCACTCAGAGGGCAGAAAAGAGGGGAAACTGGATAGCTGTGATAACGTTGGCTTTCCCTCATCCCTCTCCATATAAGTGGACAGGACTACTTCTAGGCTTTGTTAGCAGGAAAGGAAAACCAAGCTGCAGACCTTAGGCTGCATGTTAAGAACACAAGCGATGCCAATGTTGGATCAGGCCAAAGGCCCCTCCAGTCCAACACTCTGTGTCACACAGTGGCCAGAAATACCAGGTGCCATCAGGAGGTCCACCAGTGGGGCCAGGACATTAGAAGCCCTCCCACTGTTGACCCCCCCAAGCACCAAGAAGACAGCATCACTTGCCCCAGAACCCCTATCTATACCTTGTGGCTAATAGTCACTGATGGATCTGCTCCATATGCTTATCTAATTCCCTTTTGAAGCCGTCCATGCTTGTAGCCGCCACCACTTCTTGTGGCAGTGAATTCCAAGTGTTAATCACTCTTTGGGTGAAGATGTTGACAGTATTACTCAGGTCTATTCAACCAGCCCTGCTGTACTACAGGAGGAACCTTGGAAATCTCTTCTCCCCAAGGCTAAGGGGACTTTGACTTTCAGGACATACAATCCTGTATTACACACTGCTTTTGAAACTCTTGGCCATGCTTATGAACAGACATTTAAACCACATTTTAAGATGTTCAAGGATTCTCTGAAGAGTGAGACACACACACATTTTCTGAGCCAAAACCCGGCTGAGTCCTTTGCTGGTCTCCCCTGCTTATAGGTAATGGAAGAGAGCAACCCCAGTGGCCATTCTGATAACTTCAGCTCTCCATATGAAGGGGCTAAAATAAGCACACTCCAGCAAACGCTCATCCCACATTCCTCAATTAGGGGCTGTGCTTTTAAATGTACTTCTTCTTTGCAAAGACCTTACCTGGTATCTTATTCCAGGTAGAATGCTCAAAAGATCCCAAGTTAGTTCAATTGTCCCACGTGCATCCCCTACAAGTTTCCACAGCAGTTTTTCAGTTTACATGTTTTAATTGGTTGCCTCTTCAGCAAATGGTAGAAATGTTGACACAAGCCAGCCTCAGTTTTGTCCTCTTTTTATCAGCGGCCTCAACGGGAGGGCCCCAGTCACCACAACCAGCCTGCAGCTCACAGTTGCTGCTGGGCTCTGTGTTCGAGAGGAGCTAGCTAAGATGCTTGGCAGTGCTCACCCCCCCCCCCATTTATGCACACTGCATTTGGCATTGCCCCGGCCTCCTCTGTGTCTCCCCCTGCCCTGCCCACTTGCATCAAGACTAGTGGGGGTAAGAGAGCCAGAGCAGGGTAGTGTTCCACTGCCTCCAGCTAGAATGTGGGGAGCTCAGGCCAGAACTCCTGGCCCAGTTACCAAGGGCAACTGTGCTGCTTCTTGTGGAAAGTGAGAGATGAGCATCTTTTCGAACTACGTGGATTTTATGTGGGTCCTAGGGTGGCAGTTGAAGGAAATTTCAAAAGGGGAGGGCCCCAGCCCTCCCCCCAGGAATCCTTTTCTTCCCTGAGTGAGAAGTCCTTGAGACCCCGAGGAAGCAGCAGCACCCACAAGGCAGGAGAAATGAATGGCACTGTCTGGAGAACTAATTCTTGCTGAAGCCGGTGGGGTTCTGCGATTGCCACCTCCACAAGTCCTCACCTGAAGAGGGGAGAGGGAGGAAAGGGTTAAAAGGGTAGATGTTGCAGAACAGGACATGAGATGTGCTTGGCCCTGTGTCAATACCGCCCTCCTCAACAGCCTGCCAGCTACCATGAAATAGGGAGAAGGCCGTTTCCTTTCCTGATCTCATCAGATCTCCTAAGTGGGGTCAGCCTTGGTTAGTACTTCAGTCAAGGAAGTCCAGGGTTGCTACGCAGAGGGCAGGTGATCACAAAACACCTCGGTTTGTCTCTTGCCTTGATAACCCTACCGGGTCGGCCTAAGTTGGCTGAGGCTTGACGGCAAAAGACCCTGCCCCTGGACCAAAGGGCAAGGATCGCCAGTGTCAGTGAGAAGAGCAGCCAGCCTGTGGGTGGTCTGGAAGGGAGTGTCTTACTTACACATCTTGTCCAGCCCGAAGACAGCTTTCCAGCCCAACTCCTGCTCCGCAAGGGCAGGGTTGGCATAACAGGAGGCCACGTCCCCTTCCCGACGCGCAACAATCTTGTACTTGAGCTGAACGAAAAACAAGACAGCTTATCATCAAGCTAGGGAGGGTGGCGGTGGCAGACTGACGGGGTGCAAGAGAGACCCGAGAGAAACGAGTCTAGGGCTGCTGTTTTGGCAGAGTCCAAAGGAAGAAGAGTGGGTGGCCTTAATCCCGGCAAGGCTTCTAGAACAAGGTGTTGGGGGTGGTGCTCTGAGGCAACTGACAGCCGGCTTGCACTTTAAGCGGAACATACGCAGTAGAGTCTTCATGGGGCCATACCACTTCAGACACACAGGAGAAAAATGCAAGTGGACCAGCCAAATCCCTTTTAAAGGAAGGGCCCCAGAGTAGAGGCCACTTCAATCTCAGAGCAGAGAGAGATAAACTGGGGCCCCGGGGGCCACACAATCGGCTAAAACAATTCTGTAAACCTCCTATGCTTTGTCAGCCCACCCTGGTGTGGCTGTGGGTGACTTAGCAGGGGTGAGTTACACAGCCCTACTTCAGAAGTAACCGGGGCTGCAATCCGGTCAAGATTAAATGCTTTTTAAAGCCCCACTTATTTTTATAGGATGAGATTTAAGCATGTGCTGAACTCTCAGAGTTAAATCAAACTTCACGCAGAGCATTGAGTGAGGTGAGAGTACTCTGAACACATGTAAGTGATTTTTCTAGGAATAAGGTTCAGAAAGTGTTTTAAGTTCAGGCTGCAATAAGCACTGGAAGACTACCATAAACTGGCCCTGTTCCCGGCGCGTAGAGGGTGGTGGTCTTCCATTCCTGGACCACAGCAGGAGTTAATCCCCTCCCCACAGAACCTGGCTTGATACTTTACCTCCCTTCCCGCTGCCTTCTCCATGGCTTTGACCATCTGCAGGACAGAGTAGCCAACACCAGTCCCAAGGTTGTATATCTATAAAGAAGACATGCTTCTCTTACATTTATGTTTGTTATTTCTATAGCACCTTAAAAGAACACAAGCACACAAAATAAGCATTAGCATATATGTGACTAGTGAAATGAGAATAAAATTACGCTCACGACAAAGTACCCTTAGTTTGTCAAATACGTGCGAGCCAAAGATGATACCAGTCCTGACCAGTGTTCCCTCTAAGCTGAGTTAGTGTGAGCTAGCTCACCGTTTTTTAGCCTCTGGCTCACACATTTTTGTCTTCGCTCAGGAAGAATGGCTCCAGAGCAAACTAACTTATTCAGTAGCCAAATCGCTGGCTCACAACTTTAATGCTGGCAGCTCACAAAGTAGAATTTTTGCTCACAAGACTCCATAGCTTAGAGGGAACATTGGTCCTGACTCCATCGTACTAAGCACATCTTATGCACAAACGCCTTTGGTGTAAAAGAACTTCCCAGATCTTGAAGACAGGAATATGGTAGGAAGTCAGTCAACCAAAGGAGGGTCTGCTATCTATCAGGCAGCACATCGTTCTGCTCAAAATTGTGTGTCATCCAAAACATGTTGGAGCTTTTTACCTACCTTGCAGCCACAATTCTCCTTGAGTTTCTTCAGTGCTGCAATATGGCCCTTGGCCAGATCCACCACGTGGATGTAATCTCTAATGCCTGCCAAAGAACAAGGAAGCCCGTCAGCTAGTATTGTAGCTGCCCAGTCTCACACCCCTAGTTTATTGTCAGGCAAAAAAGGTAAAGGTTCCCTTGCTTGAAAGCCAGTCGAGTTCGACTCTAGGGTTGCAGTGCTCATCTCCGTTTCAAAGCCGAAGAGCCAGCGCTGTCCGAAGACGTTTCCGTGGTCATGTGGCCGGCATGACTAAACACCAAGGTGCACGGAACACTGTTATCTTCCCACCGAAGTGGTACCTATTTATCTACTTGCAATTTCTTGCTTTCGAACTGCTAGGTTGGCAGGAGCTGGAACTAGAGACGGGAGCTCACTCCGTCATGCGGCAACTCGGGTCTCGAACTGCTGAACTACCGACCTTCCACAGCCTGCAGTTCAGCGTCTTAACCACTTGAGCCACCGCAGCTCAAGTGTCAGGACAGAGTTTAAATATGAGGTGACCTGTCCAAAAGGTTTTGGGGGCATGAGGGATGCGGGCTTCTGTTCTGTCTAGGAAGCACCTCCACTCCCACTGCTCTCTCCTCCAGTCTGTCCCTCCTACTAAGCTGTGGGCAGGGAAGGAAGCTCTTTTTTTCCTGGCTGGGCACCTTTTGCTGCTAATTTTCATGGGCCACCGAGGACCCCCCTTCCAGCACTTGTTTGCTCTCTCTGACCAGCCAACACATTTTAATTTTGTTTTGCACCAAATATGTATGTGACATGCACAGATATTGCTCCCCTCGAGCCCTCCCCTCCAGCAGGCTGTGATGGACTGAAGCAGAAGAGACCGCTTCCCCTTCCTTCCCCAGGCAGCTCCAGAACCTGTTCAGCAGCTTTGGAAGGCAGGATGGGGAGGTGGAGGTGAGCCTCCAGCTCCTTTGGAAAGAAAGCTACTCTCATTTGGGTCCTTCCATGGTGCTCTTCTCACACACACACCCCCGGCCAGTGTTCCCTCTAAGCTGAGTTAGTGTGAGCTAGCTCACAGTTTTTTAGCCTCCGGCTCACACACTTTTGTCTTTGCTCAGGAAGGAGGGCTCCAGAGCAAACTAATTTCTGCAGCAGCCAAATGGCTCGCTCACAACTTTGATGCCAGTTGCTCACAAAGTAGAAGTTTTGCTCACAAGGCTCCACAGCTTAGAGGGGAACGTTGCCCCGGCCCACTCTGTTCTGCTGCCTTCTACACCCTAGACTCCCTTGGTGGGTCTCCCATCCCAGTACTAACCAGGGCCAACACTGCTCAGCTTCTGCAGCCTGACAAGATTGAGCTAGCCTGGGCCATCCAGGTCAGCTATGCCCAGTTCACAGCTACCCTGCAAGAGTGATTACTCAATAGCAACAGTAATAGTTCAAGCAATGGGGGGGACGGGGAAACTGCTTCCCCCACAGCTTCCCCCCCCCCCTCCACTCAGTCCTCCAAGCAGGAGAGCCTGCCCTTTTCCTTTTATCCAGGAACTGCGCCTGCCCATGACAAAAGCCAAGCTTCAGTGTCCTACACGAAACTGTAACTTATAGAGCTAGTAAGTGCTTAATATACTGTCAGGTTCCCTGTGCATTTTGTGTTTTACAGCTCGCTTGCCATTGAGAGAGGAGGTTCCTCTCTCTCTCTTTGATGTGCCCGGGGCTTGTCACCTTAGCGGGGCCAAATGTCCTGGCTTCTCAAATGTCTGTGATCCTGTTTTCTTGCTAAGTAGAGCCTACGTGCCTGGGGTGGGGGGTGGGGGAGCTGTTAGTTTGCAATGGGGGGTGGGGGCTGAAGGACTGATGGTCCACAATCCAAGAGACTCTGAGAAAGGCAAAAGAGGACTACAAAAAACAAGCGGATAAAGGGAGATGTCCTGAATGGGATTTGAATCCTGGGGACTCTTTGTACCTTTTGACAAAGAATTTGAAGGGGATCAAACTGGGGAGGAAATTGGGGTGGAAGTATATTGGCTTATTCAAGGTGTTGAAGGTTTTGAACAAGGTGGCTGTGGTACTTCAGTTACCCAAGAATCTGAGGCATATTCACCATGTGTTTCATTTCAGTCTATTAAAAAAGGATCCCGGCCCGATGTCCAGCTGCTCCACCACCTCTGATGACTGATGATGAACCCCACCATGAAGTGGAAGAGATCCTTGATTCTAAGTTGATACGGAACAAACTGTACTATTTGATTAAATGGAAGGACTCTGAGGAATTGCATAATGAGTGGGTGAAATGTAAACATGTTAGAGCTCCCTCTTTAACCTGGGCATTCCATAACAAATATCCTCACAAACCAAAGGGGTAGGAGGTCTGGGGGGGGGGTATGTCAGGCTCCCAGGCTCCCTGTGCATTTTGCAGTTTAGAGCTCACCTGCCATTGACAGAGGAGGCTCCTCTCTCTCTCTCTCTTTTTTGGCCCCCCGAAGGGGATTTTGTAATTGTATTTTCTATAAACTACAAAGAAAATAGGAAAGGGAATCTAATATCTACGGGAGAAAGGAAAGTTAACCACTAAAAACCCAATTAGTGAAGATCATTACATAAGCTTATAAGTCTAATCTATTGTTAATACAATGAGCTTGAATGTTTAAATGTAGCCAATATTCCCCCAAACCCGATATCAATTACTGTTTAAGGCAATCACAAAAGCATAAAACTTAAATGTAGCTTCTTAAAGGTGGAATTCAGAGTTCCTCTGCATCTCATTTCTTGGTGTTTCTTTTCCTCAAATCATAATTTCTTTTGGGGGCCGCAGCCCCCAACTCCGAATCAGAGTCCTCCTCGGTGGTTGAAGAAGAGTTTTCACCGCTTTCTTTACCCTGGTCTTCATCTTTGTCGTCTTTTCTGGACCTTCCCAGTTGCTGCTTCAAGAACTCATTTGCTTTCTTAACAGAGTCAATTCTTCCTTTTTTTATTTATTCTGAAGAGTAGGCCTTCGGGAACCAACCATTTGTACTGTATGTTGTTTGTAAAAACAATGCCAAGTCTTTGCATTTCTTCCTCTTCTTTCTAATTTCAAATGGAATGTCTTTTAGTATTTGTATGGTATTACCGTTGATTTTCAGGGGTATTCCTGATGTTGTTTTCAAGATTTGGTCCCTCACATGTCTTTTAAAGAATCTAACCACTATTTCTCCAGGCAGATTATTAATATATTCCGAATATGATCTATAGACCACATCCATTTTGCTTTGAAGATATTCCGTTTTCAAATCTGCCACTGGTGCAAGTAGATCACCCAATACTTGTTTTAGATTCTCTTCGTTTTTCAGTTCCAGTTGTTGTGCAGCAAAGTTCTGCTTCAAAGTAGTCAATTGCTGATTGATGTTTGTCATCTGGTCCAGCAGAGGGCGCAATGATTCAGCTAACAGCTGTGAAAGCTCGTTGGTAGCTTCTGGTCTCAGGCTTCTACTTTCTGAAGGAGGCTTGAGTTGCGATGGTTTCTCTATCTTGCCTCTCCACCCCGCCATTTTTGAGGATTGTTTACTTTTAGAAAAGTTTGCCAAAGTCTCTGTTTTCCACCAGAACACTTTGCTGCGCTCTTGTGTGCTTCTTAAATCAGTTCTAAGGCTTTTACGTCTGGTGCCCTCTTTTTAAAATGATCTGCTTGGATATTGCGTCTGGGAGTTCCCTCCCCCACTCGCTTAAATCAGAGGGGCTTTCTAGCCGAAACTTGGTGTTTTGCTTTCACCATGACTCACAGTTCATCGTTGGTCCTAGGACCCGCCTCAGGTACATGTAAAACGCCTGATCTTCACATGCTTGTCCCGGTCAGCGACTCTAGAGCCATACGGCCGCACAGCGGCAGGAACTTCAGGGCGGAGGGAAGCTTTGATTCCCCGGCATCGAGCCGGAAAAGAGGCAATCCCTCAAAAGCCCCATGGCTAGGAGCCCAAACACAAGGGCTCCGGGGGGGGGGGTAGCGGACAATCGCACCCCCTCCTATCCGCTGGCGTTCGGATTGCAACCCTGGGAGCTCACCAGGGTCACATCCGCCATCGTGCCACCAAAAACCGGAAGTCCCCCTCTCTCTCTTTGATGTGCACCTTAGTGGTGCCAAATGTCCTGGCTTCTCAAATGTCTGTGATCCTGTTTTCCTTGCTATGTAGAGGCTACGTGCCTATGGGGGGAGAACTGACTGTTAGTTCTGGTGGGCAAATACTGTGGGGTGATTGGGTCCTGATCTTTAGTGCCTTTACTTGAATCCACTATATCTGCAACCTTCACGCATTCAACTTCAGTCCTAACAATAGATGTGTCCAGGATGGTATCTATCAATTGTCTCAATAAAGTTAGCTTTCTTCAAACTGACTGGTTTTGAGAACTGATTTAACCAGTATCCTAGCATATACCCAGGGGGATGCCAAAAGCTATGCCCTCAGCTCCCCCCCCCCCCAGTTTGCTTCCACACTAGCTCTTTAGTTCCCCAACTGTTTGGGGGTTTAGGATTCCAAGTGGTAAACTTGTGTTTGACCTTGCAGGCTAATAAAGTGCCCCTTCTTTCTCCCCACTGGGGACCTAAAGCTGCTTACATCCTCCTCCTCCATTTTATCATCACAACAACCCTGTGGGGTAGGTTAGGCTGAGAGCATATGACTAGCCCAAGGTCACCCAGCAAGCGTCTACAGCAGAACAGGGATTAACACCTGGGTGTCTCAGATTCTAGTCCGGCCCTCTAAGCACTACAGCAAGTTACTTCTCAAAGGCAAAGGTGTGTGTGTGTGTTAGAGAAAAAGACAGACAGCTAAGTGGACCACTGCGCCTTGAAAGCTTTAAAGCTCTTAAAACCAAGCTGCTGTTCAGCAACTCACCTGTCCCATCCAGTGTTTTATAATCATTCCCAAACACACTCAGGAACTCCCTGCGTCCCACTGCCACCTGGAACAGACGGGAAGGAATTATTAAAATCATCTTGAGACAACTGAGGGAGCAGAGTCAACTCATCCTGTGGGCTTGTACCTGGGCAACGTAAGGCATCAGGTTGTTTGGGATGCCCTGGGGATCCTCTCCTATCCTGCCCGACTCATGGGCTCCAATAGGGTTGAAATACCGCAGAAGAACAGCATTCCAGTCCTGGGAACAGAAGTGTGGCAATCTGGTTAGAAAACTCTGGTCTTGTGGGGGGGACGGGGACGGACGACTGAGTTTCAAGGGTGCAGGGCAACTTCCTTACCGGCTCCGCCTTGCACAAATCGCGGATCATCTCTTCGATGAAGTACTTGGACTTGCCATAGGGATTGGTGCAGCCACCGACAGGATGTTTTTCATCGAGGGGGAGGTAGCTGGGGTCCCCATAGACCGTGGCTGAGCTGCTGAACACCAAATTCTTGACCCCGTGTGCTTTCATAGTCTGGGGAGAGAGGGGGTGTGGAAATGCAGACTCCCTAGATTCTCCTTCTGCCCTCACACACCATTGTTGTCCTCGCCCCATCCTCCACAGAGCAGTCAGGGCAACATATATAGTTCTCCTCTTTGTTTTTTACTCATATCACCCCTATGAGGAGGGCTAGGCTAAGAGACAGTGACTGGACCAAACGTTTCATGGCTGAGGGGGGAACCTGAACGCAGGTCTTGCTTACGCTAACCACTGCACCACACTGGTTCTCTTGAGCAGGCCATTATGGAAATGGGTTCACAAGCAGTGGCAGACTGTTCTGCTGGGGACAAGGCCTCGGAGTCTGAGTCAGCCCCCCCCCCATCCCACCCCACCATAAGGGTAGGGGTGAGCAAGTTGCATCCTAGACCAGGGATGGTCAACACAACGGATGACCCACAGTGGGGTATCTAGCCACCATCCAAGTCCCCCCCCCCAGGTCTCATGCTTGGGCCAGAGAGGCTGTGGTCCAGTGGCTGCCTGCAGAAGTCCCCGGCTTTAATCTCTGGCATCTCCAGCTACAAGGTCTTGGGAAAGGCATTTCTTCATCTGAGGTCATCTGAGGTCATCTGAGGTCGCCAGTCAGAGGAGACAGTCCTGAGCTGGTCTAAGGCAGTTTTCTACATTTGTATTGCAAGGGGAGGCTAAGCGCAGTGGTACAGGACACACTTGGCACTTGAAGATCCCACGTTCAAATTCTGAGATCTCTAGTTAAGAGATGACAGGAATCATCGTTCCCTGCCACAACTCTCCAAACCTATGTCAGAGTACACAACAGCCCTGTTGGACCAGATCCAGTGGTCCACCTAGTCCAGCATCCTGTTTCACTCAGTAGACAACTGCTTACTCTGGTGGCCAAGGACTCCCCATGATACTTCCTCCCAGAATTCGTATTCAGAAGTTTGCTCCCTTTAGTCACCATGCCTAGTAGCCATTAATGGATATCTCCTCCATGAATCTATCTAATCCCCTTTTTAGACAGGATACCAGGCTATTTGGTACATTTTTATCCTGCCCCTTGTCCAAGGACCTCAGGGCACCATTCTCCCCTCATCCACTTTATCCTCACAGCCAGGGGTCATTTTGGGGGGGGGGACGCGGGGGGACGCCATCCCCCCGGGTGAGGTGCGGGAGGGCGGGGCCTGGAGCTCCCTGCTGGTGCCCGCTGGAGGTCGCCGCCGGCTGTGGGGAGGACACACTTCCGGTGATGTCAGGGGGTGTGGCATATGCTAATGAGTTATGCTAATGAGTCCCCCTAGCTCTTTTTCTACGAAATGACCCCTAGGCTCAGAGAAAGAGACATGCCCATGGCCACCCACCCAGCTTCCACTGCAGACGTGGGGATTCAAACCTAGTTCTCCCAGATTCTAGTCCAACACTAACCACAGTGGCTCTGTAGATGGGCCAATGGTCCGATTTGGTATCAGAGAGCTTCTGATGTTTGTAGACTTTGGGCAGCAGGTATCCTTAAGCATCTTTGCTTCTGTCCCAGCCAGCATCCCTTGCAACTATAAGCGAGAGGAGCTGCTTCTTTCTAGAATATCAGCTCTCATCGTTACGCTTAGGGGGGATTCTGACTTAGAGGCGTTCAGTCATAATCCCACAGATGGTAGCTTCGCCCCATTGGCTCCTCAGCCAAGCACATACACCAAATGTCTGAAACCGCGGTTCCTCTCGTACTGAGCAGGATTACTATGGCAACAACACATCATCATCAGGACTCCTGCTCAGATCAGAAATCATTTCCAACACCCCTGCAAGGCATCACTTCTGACATGGCCAGCATCCTACATCAAGGGGCCAGCAGCCTCCGGGGAGTCCTCTCTGACTTCACAGGGGTGCATGCTGGGTCAGATGCAGCACTTTGCATAAAGGTTATCAGCACACCTGGCAGGTGCACACACATACAGGGACCAGCTGCTTTGGGCCAAATCCAGCTGCAGTAACACTGTGGCCAGGGAATTGCGCGTGCGCACGTGCATGGGGGGAGAATCAAACTCCTCACACTGGAGAAGGTGGCTGTCCCTGGCCTAGACTGATGCAGAGACATTTTCTTCCTCTTCCAGTATGCCTGGACCTTCCTTTCTCTCAAGATTCATGCCCTGTGCGAATGGGACAAACACACATTCTCATCCCGGGGATTTTTAGCATGGGTCAGAGAGATTCATGTGCATGGGGGGGCTCAAGGCAACCTACTGCTTACCTCCAGCAAGTGGATGGTCCCAGTGAGGTTCACCTTGTAGTACTCTAGTGGCTTCTCGACCGACTCTCCGACTGCTTTGAGGCCTGCAAAATGCATCACGGCTGAGAAGCAATGCTGTTAAGGAAAAGCAGAAGGAAGGGGCATTTTTAAGGACCTCTGTGCCAAAGTGGATTCCTGCAAGCTGTTCTTCCAGAGAGTTGGCTATGGCAGCCATGCTAGGAAGAGCAACTGCAATGTAGTGGGAATGTCTTTGTTGCAGTAAAGGAGCCAGATGATACTCCAGCACCATCTGCAGTTGGACTGCTTTCGGCCAAGTCTCCTCTCCCATGTCCTGTTGCAGATGCAACCTCACAGGGCCAGCCCAGACGTGATGCCCAGACGTTTCATGAGTGCAGCTCTTGGGGGTTATATTTCCCTTTTTAACTGTGTATGTGCATGGGCCCTGCGTGCACTTGCTATTTGGGGGGAGGGTACCCACTGGGAGCTCCGTTCACATGAACACCAAGGGATTATAAAAGCCCTCCGCCCCACCCCAAAGCTGAGCACAGGCAAGAAACAGGAGCTCTTCTGTCCCCTACAAAGAGACTCCAGCATGGCCCAAGCTCACTATGGCTATAGACATTGGAAACCTCCAGCAAGGGGGCAAGTCCCTGGCACTGTCCCACGGTATGAGTAAAAACTGACCGGGGGGGTGTGTGAAGAAGGAAGCAGGGCCCCCATACCCATCATTTTTTTTTAAATAAATTTTTTTATTAATTTTTCTAAAATAACAATCAACAAAAACATTTCAAACACAAACCATAACCTAAACTGTTACATATTACATATTCATAAAGCTTTGAAAGCCCAATACAAAATATTCATCTGAAGTTTTTTCTAATACATGTATCACAAACAGATCTTCTCAATAACATTTACAGAGCCCATTCTTTTTGTATAAATGCATAATATTGTGAATTTTGTGCTGTATTTATATTTTCTAATATAAATTCCAAGTTTTCCAAAACGGGACGCCATCTGCCGAAGAAATCCAGAGATTTAGTATAGTCTTCTAAGCCAGAAAGCCTTTCTGAAATTTTGTCCATTAGGAAATGTTCCCATATTTTAGAATACCATAATTTTATTGGTATCGATTTACTGCTCTTCCAAGTCTGTGCTATTGTTGTTTGTGCGGCTGCTATCAATATTGTAAGCAATTCTTTGGAATATAATGGAATGGAAATATCGTGCCAATTGTGTAGTAATAAAATCTCTGGCTTTCTTGGCCCCCATACCCATCATGACAGAGACAGCACAGTTGGGGCCAGGCCTTCTCACCTTCTGGAAGAGCTCCTGGAGGCCAGCTTCATCGAGAACGTCCAGCTCCTGGAAAAGGATCTCCTTTCCCACGATCTCCTGCACCCGCCGAATGCTCTCGGGCAATGCCTTGCCCCCTGGGGGAGGAGAGTCTGCTTTTGACACCATGGCAGACACCTGGCCTCATGGCCGGTCCACTGATGCTTTTTGGACAAGGCCCCGGAGTCTGAGTTAGCCCCCCCCAATCCCATCCCACCATAAGGGTAAGGGGTGAGCAAGTTGCAACTAACACCCCAGGAACTGAAATCTGGCACTTGGGGACAGACACGTCAGGCCTCCAGACAAGTCCCTGAGCCCCAAGGACTCTCTTCCTGCCACTTTATTCCTTCCTTTGTGTGCAAGCAGAGTTTTGTTTAGACAAGGAAAAAGCATTCACCCACAATCCACTTTAATCCAGTTTAATCAAGGAGATGCCATGCAAGTGTGAGGTCCCATGGCTGGCATCAGGTTTAAATCAAGCCTGCCTCTCAGGGTGGGACTAGTGACACTGGCCATTTCCTGACCCTTTTAACCTTCTTTTAAATACGTGCAATTCAGCCGCTGGGGCTGTGATCTAAAACAGCAAGGGTTTGCACAGCACCCAATTGGGGGGGAAAGTTAAAACTCGTTTTCAGTTATGGATCTGTATCAGAAAAGCCACACTAATGCCAAAACTGACCCCTGAGCTCTAAGAATGCATTTAGTAACATTATTTATTTGCTTGTACAGAAACAGTCTCTGTTTGCTATGTTTTGGAATAGTGAATTCCATTATTGAGTTCAATCTTATGAAAAGAATAGCATTACCAACACTTTCAAGATTGTATCTAAAGAGAACACATTGCCATAAGCTAACTTGGCGGTGCCAAGCTGAGATCACTATGGCCAGATCTCCCTGATCTAGACACTGCAGAGTATGGCTCAGTCCCTGCCCCTTACCTCGGATGGCATTGTGAAAATTATCAATGACCACAGGACTGTAGCCCGCCTCGACCAGTTCCAGCACACAATGACTCCCTATGTAGCCAGCTCCACCTGTCACGAGGACCTTCTCTGACATCTTACCTGGAACGACACAAAGAAGCCTCATGAGAGGGCCCCAATCCCTCTTCTAACAGCCAAAGGAACCCTAAAGAGAACTAAGTGCAGTGAAGTTCCCTGCTGAGGTGGACCTGAATGGCATGCATTCCTTTCTATAGTATACCTCCTTTAGCACTGTAATTGTGTTCCTGAAAAGAGAAAGCTGAGTGAAACGATGGTATATCAAGGTATCAATAATGGGAATGTCTGTCACTTTTGGCACTGACCATATTTACTTCTGGCAGGACTGATTATGTTATAGAACTGCTCCCCCAGGCCCCCCATTTTATTTTTTATTTTTTTTTAATTATACCCAGGAAAAAGAGTGTTCAAATGAAAAAGCTCTATAGAAAAGAGAAAGCATGGTGAGGTGGCTAGAATGCCAATTAACAGGCACTCATAGGCTTGTAGACAAAGTGAAGTTATATGAAGAGCAAAATTATATAAAATACAAAACCAACCCCCCCAAGTTAAATATCCCTATAGTCTCCAAAATTACAGGGTACAGCGGTGCCCTGGGTACAGTATAGGATGTGGGAGGTCTGTGTTCAGATCCCTGCTCAGCCACAAAGTGAACATGCAAGCCATAGACAACTTAGTTACCTTGATAGCAACTTTGCAAGACAGATAACAAGTCAGCTTTCGGTGCTGAAAAGTGACATATGAAAGGCACTGGTAGGGGGAACCTAATGTGTTTTAGCCCCCTCCAAAAACATATATTTGAGAAGGAAAACTGCAGATCTCTCTCTCATCCTGTGGGCTTGGAAATGTTTCTATTTATCTTTGTAGGTTCTGTATAGAACAGATTAAGTCCTCGCCCAGGTGGTGGTAGGGGGCATACAGTTGGGAAATGAAAGTATCCAGTAGATGTCATGACAAGAATAAATGTCATGAAAGGGTTAATGCAAAGAACAAGGATTTAAAAAAAAAAATTAGCGGCAGCTACTAGGCGACACAAAATAGGTAGTTCAGAAGGGGCTCTGAAGGTGCATAAAAGCATTAAGAGCAAGGGTGGAGGGGGGGTGGTCCAGTGTACAGAGTAGCATAGTGGAAGGATCAAAAAGGATTTAATTTGACCAAAGGGGCGGCTTGCCCAATAAAGGTATTTCAGCATCCTTCTCTGAGTGTTCAGCTTTATTTATTTTTTTAAGTTTCTAGTCTTTAGGGAAAAGGTGATAAGGTGCTGGGGCTGGATTCTGCAAATCTGTCCTGTGAGGTCTTTTTCCCCAGTGCAAGAAATGCAGAGGCTTCGTGCACTGGGCTGCTGTTGATGGAGTGGGTCCAAGGGATCTAATCCTTTCAGGTGATTACGGAGCACTTGTTTAATAACGTTTTTTTAAAAACTAAGTTTTCAACCATACTTGCAACCCCCCAAATTCAGACACTCTGTTTCACATTGATTTTCAGTAGTGCCCCACTCAGCGTACCCAGAGACCACAGCATCATCCCAAAGTTCCTGGTTATGGGTCTGCTATCCACCCCCACCCCCCAATTCCTTCTATGCTTGAAACTGGCTGGCAAGGACAATTCCAGAGGAGTGGCCATGTTGATGTTGGGGGGCAGGTGGAGAAGTGTGGTGGCACCTTAAAGACTGAACACATTTATTCCAATGTGAGCTTCCATGAGACAGAGAGCATGTGCAGAATGCTCCCTCTGACCATGTGCAGAATGCCCACAACTGAATCACCAAAACCAACTCTTAACAAATTTAGGCAGGTCTGAATTCTCAGAGCTCTCAAACTAAGCAAGGAGAAGAAAACTCACTGCCATGGTCCACCCACCCTTTAAACTATCCTTCATTCAAACATATACATGAAATACCTCTACATTTAATTAAAATTAAAAGCACAGGAATAAAAATTACCTTCCTTTAGGTTCTGCTGCCCACTAAAAGCATCCAGAGGAACAGGCTCTACAAGGGCTCTGACCCGGAGGGCAAGCCAAGTCACTGTGAAGACCCACCCGTTCTGCCCAGGAAGAAGCAGCAGCCGGCACAGAGAGCCACCTGGAAAGCACACTGCCCCCGCCTGCCAGGGCACAGCCCTTCCCCACCCTGCAGGCTGGTGAGCTGCCTGCCTCAGCCCTCCTGGATGTCTTTCCTGGGCAAGATGAAGGAGGTTTCTGTCCTCCTGCTCTCCAGAGAGCGAGGCAAGGCCTTAACAGGAAGCAATGGTCCAGGGTTTCCTCCCCAAATGGGGATTTGGTGGAGAACAAGACACCACTTCTTCTCAAACCTGCCTGGAACAGAAGCTGTCAGAATAGCAGCCAGGCAGAGGATGACCAAGCAACCACTTGCCCCCTCCAAAGGCCAAAACAAACATTTGTGAGAGAGAGAGAGAGAGAGAGAAAGAAAGAGAGAGAAAGAGAGAGAAAGAGAGAGAAAGAGAGAGAAAGAGAGAGAAAGAGAGAGAAAGAGAGAGAAAGAGAGAGAAAGAGAGAGAAAGAGAGAAAGAGAAAGAGAAAGAGAAAGAGAAAGAGAAAGAGAGAAAGAAAGAGAGAAAGAGAGAAAGAAAGAGAGAAAGAGGGAGGGAGGGAGGGAAACCCATTCAGCTTGGACCAGGACTACGGTCGGTGACCAACCTCCAGGTGGAACCTGGAGACCTCCCAGAATTACAGCTGACCTCCAGATGATAGAGATCCGTTCCCCTGGAGAAAATGCCAGCATTATAGCATGCTGAGATCTCTCCCCTCCCCAGACTCCACCCCTAGATCTCCAGGAATTTCCCAACATGGGGCTGACAACCCTAATTTGGGCTTAAATCCCACCTTAGCCATGTTCAGCCACAGTTGTGGACATCTGCTACCTCTGTCTCACTTCCCCCCCTCATCTAGTCTATAAAATGGGAATATTGGTGTTCTCTCACAACAGTGCTGGGTGGATGAATGAGGTAAGACCTTGTTAACCACCTTCAGATGTGAAAGTAGGCAGGGTAGGGGCCAATTAGAGTTGCCAGCTCTGGGTTGAGAAATACCTGGAGATTTTTGGGGTGGAGCCTGAGAAGAGTGGTGTTTAGGGAGGGGAGGGACGTTAATGGGATATAAGGCCATAGAGGCCACCTTCCAAAGCAGCCATTTTCTCCTGGAGATCAGTTGTAATAGTGGAAGATCTCCAGTCACCACCTGAAGATTGGCAACCCTCGGGCCAGTACAGGATAGGGGCAGGGAGGTAAAAAATTCCACAGACCTATTCCATTTGCAGGACCTTCATCTGACCCAAGATGCTCTTGTAATGGGGAAGGCTCTTTGGAATAGAAAAAAGTCCCACTGCTACAGAAATGGACACTATACTCCATGTATTCCTCAGCCGTAATGAGGTCAATTGGCCTGTGGAGTCCCATGCCTCCTCCCACTTGTAATTTTTTAAATAAAAAGCAACATGTACACTGATAGCGTTGGGGTTATTTTTACCCCAATTGCACTTTTATGGCGAAATAGACAAAATACAGGGTGAAACTGATAATGATTATTATCTTATATTCCCCTTGCCCCTGTGGTTTGCTTTTGTGTTCTTCTACTGCCAAAGGGAAATACTGAACAGGTTGATTTTTTTTTCTTGGCAGCTAACAGAATGCTTGATGCAACCCCAAGCTTTTGTTGTTGTTTTTAAATCAAAGACACAATAAAAACAAAACAAGTGTACTTTACTAATTAAGGATGTGTAGAGCCAACCCCACCCCCCAAATCACAGATTTAGTGGTCCATTGACCCTATGCATAGAAACACCCTGGATTAGTAAAATACATTTTTTTTGTTCAGGCAAAGGGTAAGAACGTTTATTAGGGTGCTGCAGTGTCTTAGAGGTTAAGATGCTGAGCTGCAGACCGGGGCAGTTCGAGACCCTAGAGCTGCGTGATGGAGTGAGCTCCCATCTCTGGCCCCAGCTCCTGCCAACCTAGCAGTTCATTCTCAGAATAGAACAGCTAAAACATAAAATATGATCAGCAGCTTTTATTATCTAGATAAATACGGTGTGTGTGCATGTGTGTGTGTGCAGTGGGGTGACAGGTAAGTAGTGCTCTGGCAATCAGAATCCACACATAGCTCCCACACAGAGACTTGGAAGAAGTTGTAACCTAAAAAACTTCAGTGCACACACTGTGAGTGTGCTAGCCAAATTTTTAAATGGCATGTCCAAAATCTCCACCCCCAAAGGTATAAAGGGGACAGCAATTTACTGGGGTTGGGTACGATAAAACAGGGCCGTCCTCTATCGAACTGAGAAAGTCTGAACAAAAGGGATTTCTTCTCCAGTTCAAGCCCTGACTTTGCATTGTAATAAAGTTGTCCAACAGACATTTGCTTCTGCAACTACATTTGACCTAATTCAAAACAATGATTTTTTTTTTTCAAAAAAAGAGTTATTAGCCAGAACAGGAGCCCAAAGTGACTTTCAGCTACTACAAAACTTTTCCCCTCCCATTTCTCACTGTCTGGTCAGATCCCCACCCCTAAATACTAAGCCTGGATCCAAACCCACAGTTCAATCCATTTTTTGCTGGCTTTAGACAACCTCTGCTGAATAATTATTAACGTGAGTGCTTTTATTGCTAAGATAAAGAGGAAAAAACTGGTGATTTTCTGCCAACAAAAAGATCTCTGGCGATTACTGCCGATCAAAATCAGCAACAGCGCTGTTTTCTCACCCTTCCCCAGTAGGGTTGCCAGCTTTTAATTTCCCCCATATTGTGGGTCCTGCATTTCCTGGCACATAGGCATTTAGCAGACCAACTTTCCCTGGCCTGGAGAACAAAAGCACTATGGAAAATTTCACTCAGGTAAGGTTGCCAACCTCCAGATGGGGCCTGGAAATCTGGAATTACAACGATCTCCAGGCGAAAGAGATCAGTTTCCCTGGAGGAAATGGCAGCTTTGGAGGCTGGACTCTGGCATTATACCCTAATGAGGCCCCTCTCCAAATCCCAGCCCCCAGGGTCCACCCCCCAAATCTCCAGGAATTTCCCAATCCAGACTTGGCAACCCTACTTCTGTTGGATATTGTAACTCTGCATGCAAGAGGATCTGGGAGGGAAAAGGTTAAGAGAATTCTCTCTCTCTCTCTGGTACACTTGGCAATGGGCCCCACTCTCTCAGCGGCTGATATGGAGCCTCTTTGGCTGTTGCTTGTCTTCTGTTTCATTTTATACAGGACCTCTCTTCTTTTATTTCTCTTACATAGGCTTGGAGCTGTAGCAAGTTAACCTTTTTGAACTTAATCTGTTCACAATAAGTTAAATGTACCTACATGAAAGGGGGTTTTTTTGGTAAATAAAAATTCTTTCTCTCTTTACCATTGGAGTCAGGTCATCTTTGTAATTTGTTTGAATAGCATTTTTCCTTAACCGGGAAATATGGAGGATTGTGGATACTGCGTAAAACTTTTGTGCTTTCAAGGAAAATGATTTTTTTTTTAACATCTAACCCAATAACTTCACCTAATTTTGTACATCAACCTGTTTAAAAAAAAAAAAAAAGGGAGCAAGGCCCATCCAAATGCTGGCAACCGGATTCCAGCATTATTTGTTTGTTTGGGGGGGGGGGGAGAGAACAGACGTCAGCACCAGTTCAGTTCATTTCATTTCCTGCTTGACCAGTGTGCGTGAGCAGAGCCATGTGATACAGGAATGGACAGTGACATGGCCAGAAGCCAGCAGGATGTAGAGGTGTCAGTGTTCCAGATTTCTGACTGGAGACAAAACAGGGAAGGGAATGAATGAATTTAACTTCCCCCTGCAGGACAGCAAGTACAATATTAACCAACTGGGCCTGCACAGCCTAAGACACAGGTTTATTCTGATATGAGCCTTTTCCCCCTGGAACTTATAGCCTGTTTTCTAAGAGGACTAAGAATATGGCAGGATTGTGTAAAAACTGACTCACAGCCACATCATCAGCACCATGCCACATGGCTTTGCTGGCACACTGTACATGGCCACTCCTCTGGGACCTTGAAGTGCCAACAAAGGCAAAAAAGAACTACAACCTGTTAATGACATGTGGGTGTGGAAAAGTCAATTCATACAGACCGTGCCAAGCAGGAAAGGAAAAAGAAGAAAGCCCCATATACTGATTCAGCCCTCAGTCAGTGAACTGCCTGTGCAAATCTTCAGTTTTCTTCAACCCTATTGTTGCTCCCTGTTATACACACACACACACACCTGCCAATATTCAAAGGTCTGGAAGATCCTTCAATCCTAACATCAAAAATCCCTACTATGCCACCTGGAATTGTGTATATATGTATAGTTGCATAGCATATGAATAGATGGGAGACCACCAAGAAAGACTGGGCTCCTACGCAGAGGAAGACAATGGCAGACTGCTTCTGCTCATCTCTTGCATTGAAAACTCCACGAGGTGGAACTTTATGGAGTCACCATCAATGTTCCCTCTAAGCTGTGGAGTCTTGTGAGCAAAAATTCTACTTTGTGAGCTACTGGCATTAAAGTTGTGAGCGAGCAAGTTGGCTACTGCATAAATCAGTCTGCTCTTGAGTCATCCTTCCTGAGCTAAGACAAAAATCTGTGAGCTGGAGGCTAAAAAGCTGTAGCTAGCTCACACTAACTCAGCTTAGAGGGAACACTGGTCACCATGAGTTGGTTGTTACTCAGTGGCAAGATTTTACCTTCACAACTGCAAAAACATTTCATTAAGTGAGGATTAGCCCCAATCAGTGGAAAGCAGGGACATGCAAGTGGACACGGCACACAACTTGGAGGGGTAAGTGAGCCTCTGGGGAAGTTGCGAGCCAGCAGGTCACGGCTAGCAGAGGAAAGAATGGAATTCATGCCTAGAACTCTACCACGAAGAGAGGCCTGCACTGGGGTCCTCCTATCCATTTTTTAAAACTAGTTTTGTCCCTGTGCTTTTAAAGACAGCCTTTCAAATAAATTCACCAGAGTTACTAGCCCACCAAATAAATAAATAAAAATCACAAGCCCACTACCCTATGCAATAGCAATCATCATTCTCCAGGGCCCCTCCAAAAGGGCGAGAATTCTTCATTATAAAGCCTGTTTTCTTGATCACTTGGAGGCAATTCTAAATCACCACAAGGGACCACATCTATGCAGATGGCAGATAAAACAGCAAACCCTCTACCATGTCACAGACAACAACTGGGATGCTTTGGTTACAGCCCTATTCTCACACAAGATTTATGCCCACCTCAGTGCTCCCACTGAAAGGCAGTAGCTTGCCTTAAAAGGACTGAAAGGCAGAGTTATTCAGAAAGGAAATAGGACCACAGCACTTCAGAACAAACCTCCTGCTGAAACTGTAAGCAGTGCGCTACAAGGCGCTTTAATGCTCATGCTTATACATTCACTTGTGCCAGGGTACCTGAAACATGGGGTAGCACACAATCACCCAAATAGATGAGGATATAGTAGGAACACAGACTCAGCGCTTCAAAAATGACTCTCCTGTTGAAATGGCACCTGATGCGCAACAGAACACCTTCATGCTCATGTGCAGGCATTGCTTTGCACATATGCATTTGCCTCCCCTATTCCTCTGGCCCGAAAGGTCCAGAGGAAAGGGAGTGGAAACCAGGAGATGCAGCATCCCACCAACTCGCATTACCTTTCTGAAGAGTGCACTCCCTAAAATTGCCAGGGGCGGATGGCAGAAGTGTGCAGGCAGTTTGGCACACTGGAAAGGAGCAAAGGAAATTTTTCCCGGCAGAGAGAAGGAAGAGGTGGGAGAGTTTTACCTGTCCCATTGCTATACTCGTATCTGCTGTTAAAAGAACCGGAGCAGAGCCAGTTGGGGGGGAGTTGGCAATCCAATTATACAGCACTCTATCAGAACCTCAGCCTTATTAGCCACCTCCTCCCCACAATGGAAAAAGTGCAAATCACCCCAATTCCCGGGGCGACCACCTCCCCAGAAGCACCCGCGAACGGACACACTTACCGACCGCAAACCCCTATCAAGCAATGAAGGTGCCTTCTGTGGCGCGGCCCCTTTAAGACCTCCGCGTTCTGCCTCCTCCCTTCTCTCCTCCAGGTCCCGCCCACCCCGTAGCATGGCGACACGCAACCGCTTCCCCATAGCAACCTGTCTCTCTTTTCTCGTTCAGCTCCGCCTCCTCGATACGGGACGTTGCAAGAGCCAAACCAAAACGGGACGAAGGAAACGCACAGGGTTGGTGTTCGCTGCGAAGTCCTAAAAACGTTATTAGTGTGTTGAGCACAAATAACGATGAGGAAGAGTCCTTATTTAAAGGAATATACAGAGTGCTCCGGAACAGAATTACGCTGTCATTGGGCAAAGTTTTAGTCCAGTGGCACCTTTAAGACCAACAACGTTTTATTCAAGGTGAAAGCTTTCGTGTGCGCCATAGTTCTAAGTTTTTAGGACTTCTAAGTGTGCGTACACATGAAAACTTTCACCTTGAATGGTTGTTGTTGGTCTTAAGGGTGCCACTGGATTCAAACTTTGTTCCAGACGCTTAAGACCAACATGGTTACCCATCTGAATCTACTGTCATTGAAGTAATTTGAGTTTAGAAGGGTGTGACTCTATTTGGGAATGGATTGCACTGTTAAATTGTTGTTAAATACTGGGTTCTCGACCCATTGCAGTGAATAGCTCTAGTTTATTTAGTGATTTCAGGAACACAACAAGGACCTGCAGCAAGGTTTGACCTCTGCTTATAAAGCCTGCAAACACCCCACACAGAACCACTCCTAAGGATAGGCTATTTACATTACACTACTTATCTATTGGTCTACTCCAGGATCCTGTTAAGCTATTATTCAAGAGTAGCAAGCTCAACCTGTTCCAGGTACACCTTGAGTGTTGACTTAGGTTCAATACATAACAATCATATGAAAATAAAATGTAATTTTTATGAAGTTTTATATATGTACCATCTGCAGATGACCATATAAGAATACAAGAACTATAAAAAATAGGACAAAAGGAAAGAATTTGCATATGTAATTTATTGATTTAGATATTTGCATGCCACTTTCTCCCCGATGGGGACCCCAAGCCACTTACAACATGTTTCCTCCATTTTATCCTTACAGCAGCAACCCTGAGATGTTAGTACAATTTAAATAGAAATACAGCAGTCAGCGCTCAGCTCCTCCAGGGATGGAGAGTCACTCAAGTGTTCACACAAGCAGGCACAATAGACAACGCACTTTCAATTCACTTTCAATGCACTTTGCAATTGGTTATCACTGTGTGAAACAGCAAAATCCACTTGCAGATTATCGCTAAAGTGAATTGAAAGTGCATTTATTACATTTATTGTGTTTATTATTATGTTGTTGTTGTTCAGTCACACAGTCGAGTCCGACTCTTCGCAACCCCTTGGACCAGGTTGGCAGGGTGATGTCTCTACTTTTTATTATGCTGTCTGGGTTTGCCATAGCTTTCCTCCCAAAGAGCAGGCGTCTTTTAATTTCATGGCTGCAGTCACCATCTGCAGTGATCTTGGATCCCAAGAACGTAAAGTCTGTCACTGTTTCCATGACTTCCCCTTCTATTTGCCATGGAGTGGTGGGGCCAGATGCCATGATCTTAGGTTTTTTGATATTGAGTTTCAAGCCAACTTTTGCGCTCTCCTCTTTCACTCTCAGCAAGAGGCTCTTTAGGTCTTCTTCACTTTCTGCCATTAGAGTGGTATCGTCTGCATATCTGAGGTTGTTGATGTTTTCCCCCCAGCAATCTTAATTCCGGTTTGTGATTCATCCAGGCCAGCATTTCGCATGATATACTCTGCATATAAATTAAATAAGCAGGGCAACAATATACATCCTTGTCGTACTCCTTTTCCTCTGCTAAACCAATCAGTTGTTCCATATCTGGTTCTAACTTTCACTTCTTGACCCTTATACAGGTTTCTCAGGAGACATGTGAGATGGTCTGGTACTCCCATCTCTTTAAGGACTTGCCATAGTTTGTTGTGATCCACACAAAGACTTTAGTGCAGTCAATGAGGAAGAAGTAGATGTTTTTCTGTTACTCCCTTGCTTTCTCCATAATCCAGCGAATGTTGGCAATTTGATCTCTAATTCCTCTACCTCTTCGAAACCCAGCTTGTACTTCTGCCAGTTCTCTATCCACGTACTGCTGAAGCCTAGCTTCTAGGACAGGGGTGTCAAACATGCGGCCCAGGGGCTGGGTCAGGCCTGGAGGGCTTCTATCAGGCCCGCAGTGGAACTGGCTGTCTTCTGCTTCTTCTTCCAGTTCTGCTGCTGCTGCATCCTTGTAGGTCTGCAGCTTACAGATGCACATCTGAACAGCATACTCAAGATTGCAACAGCACAGACATTTTGATGTAATAATTCAGAGCAAGCTTGAAATTTGCAATGAGTAGCTCATGATATGAGCCACAGTCAGCTCCAGGTCTTGTTTTTACTGACTGTATAGAGCTTCTCCATCTTTGACTGCACATGCTATAATCAATCTGATTGATTGCCCATCTGGTGGTGTCCATGTGTAGAGTTGCCTCTTAGGTCGTTGGAAGAGGGTGTTTGCTATGACTAGCATGCTCTAAAGTATGAGAGCTGAAATCACTAGTAAGTTTCAGTACTTTTCACTGGCGACAAAGGTGGAATTCTACCTCCCATGAACAACGACCTGGACGAAGATTTGAGCATCGCATCGAGCCCCGGCACCGAGATCGCCGCACGCCACTCTGCTTTGTGCCCCACTTCTCCGGTTGCACCTCACCGCACTGCTGACTCCGAGCGCAGCAACGCCCATGCCCCGCTGCCACATCGGTTGCCGACACCACTCCCAAGCTTCACCCATGTCAGAACCCACAGCCAACAACGTAGTACACGCTTTCAGGAAAGGTAATACTTTATTGAAGAGCTATAGATGCATTAACATAGGCACTGTTAAGAATGACGGCTGCCCATGGGCATAATAGGATATAGGGTATTTGTATGCACCCCTCCACTGCCCTGGCCAATGAGCCACCCTCCTGCACGCGGGAGGAAGAGCTTCGACCGTTTAGCACTGAAGCTGGGAACGAAACACTCTCTCACGGGTCCCAAGAAAACCAGACATCAACATCCCCACCTGCAATACTTAGAGATAAGCGTTGTAGCAGCAAAGAAGCACAGAAGGAATGCAAAGGCAATTAGAAGACAACCAACCTCCCCACCCCCATGGCAGCATAGCTGACAACCCACCACGTGGAATCATTAAGATGGCAGTTCTGCAGGAGAGCATCGCTGCTTTCTACATCACCCGCCCCACTCAGTGGGACACCTGGCTCGAAATCCTGGAGAGCTACTTCTCCTGCCACGACATCGTGGACACAGGTAAGAAGAAGGCCCACCTTCTTCGGACCTGTGGGATGGACACCATTCTGTTGTTAAAGACCTGATCACACCCAAGCAGACGATGAAATTTACGAGACGCTGGTGAAGGTGCTTTCGGACCATCTCTCTCCGAAGCCTACTACGTTATCTGAGCGCATGGACTTCTTTGTGCATGTTCGGGGTCCGGACGAGACGGCCATGACGTGTTCGTTCCCCAGTCTGGCGGTCACCCTGCTCAACCAGTTTCTCTTGGGCCTCCGGGAGCCCAAACTTTGGAGGAAACTAGTAAGCCAGGACAACCTCGACCTGGATAAGGTGCTCTGGGAGGCTGCGGCCTACAAAAAAGCACATCAAGACCACCATGGCAAAGCGGTCCATCACACCTAAGCGACCATTGCGTTGGACAACTCCGAAGACAAGGAGGTTCTACAGGTACGCCACCACTCGTCTCAACAGCAGCATTGGTCAGCGGGACCTTCCTCAGCCAAGGTATCATAGTCGTCATCATCCTGCGCCAGCTGCAGGGAAGCGCATGAACGCAAGTCTTGCTGCTTCAGGGATGCAGTTTGCCGGGCTTGCAACAGGCAGGGTAATCTCGCCCGAGTCTGCCGCTCCAGATGACAGCGCCAGATGACATTGACCCACCAGACTTCATCCGACCTCCACACCCTCTCGACCCACCATGTAACTTGCCCCCCAATAGCCCCAACAAGATGCATGTGACTGTGTTAATTGAGGGGTCCCCCTGCAGCATGGAGATAGACTCCAGCTCATCCTTCTCCATTATCTCTGAGGACACGCTGCACTCGCTCTGCCCAAGGGGGGACCCCTCCTACAAATGCCACAGGGACTCCAGTTATGGGACTTTAACAAAAACCCTGTGGCGGTCCGGGGTTGGGGCAAGTTTAAGGTGCAGTATAAGGACATCTGCGGACTCTTAGACTTGCTGGTGGTGGAGGGTAGACTCACGGGTTTGCTGGGCCTCTTGTAATTCGGGCCGCTGGGATTCACTATCATGGGGGTCAACCAGGTCCAGGCAGAGGATTTCTCGGCAGTGTGTGCTGAATTTCCCAAAGTTTTTGATGGCACGCTCGGTCGGTACTCTGGGGCCCCCATCTCCCTTGATCTCGACCTGGCCGTCCGCCCCCTTTGGGTAAAGGCCAGGCACCCTCCTATCGCTATGAGGCCGAAGATCGAGGCAGAGCTCGATCGCTTGGTGGAACGGGGTGCTGGAACCAGTCACTTCCGCATGGTGGGAGACCCCGATAGTCACCCCGGTCAAGCCTAACGGCGACATGCGCATTTAAGCCAACTACAAGTGCACATTAAGCAAGGCCCTCCAAGATCACGCTTACCCAGTGTCAGTGGTCAGCCATGTGCATTGTGCCAGTACTTCGCCGCTCCTCTAGAGCACGGAAAGCGCCCACCTTTTGTATGTGGGTGTCTTTCGGACCAAGGGGGGAGGGATGTAATATATCCATCTCCGACCACGTGCGAGGCAAGGTCTCCACGTGGTCATGCGAAGCGCCTGAGCTTCGCTTCCAGAGACAATGGCCCAAGCAGATCCTAGCCTCTCTTGTCTGTCACTCAGAGGGCTAGGCTCCCGACCGTCAGCCTATGGAGCTCTCAACAATTGTTATAGCCTATCACAAGTGTGGGGGGGTGTTTGGGTGTGGGGTTTATTGCACATATAAGCCGGCCTGCAAGCCGGGAAGCTTGTCTTGTTCTTCACTGGAATAAAAGTATGAGAGCTGAAATCACTAGTAAGTCTCAGTACTTTTCACTCTGTTACCCTTTGCCTGGCTTTGTTCTCCAAGGTCAAACTTGTCTGTTATTCTGGTTACCTTTTGATTTCCTACTTTAGCATTCCAGTCCCCTATGATGATGAGGACATCTTTTTTGGTGTTTAGGAGGTGTTGTAGGTCTTCACAGAACTGGTCCACTTCAGCCTCTTCTGCGTCAGTGGTTGGGGCATAGACTTGGATTACTGTGATGTTGAATGGTTTGCCTTGGATTCAGACTGAGATCATTCTGACGTTTTTGAGATTGTATCCCATTAGTGCCTTTTTCACTCTCTTGTTGACTATAAAGGCCACACCATTTTTTCTATGGGATTCTCTGCCACAGTAGTAGACATGATGGTCTTCTGAGTTAAATTCGCCCATTCCCATCCACTTTAGTTCACTGATTCCCAAGGTGTCGATGTTCAGTCTTGCCATCTCATTTTTGACCACGTCAAGCTTACCTGGATTCATAGATCTTACATTCCAGGTTCCTGTGCAGTATTGTTCTTTGCAGCATCGGACTTTCCTTTCACCATCAGACACATCCACAGTTGAGCATCCTTTTGGCTTTGGCCCAGCCGCTTCACTCTTTCTGGGGTTACTTGTACTTGCCCTCTGCTCTTCCCCAGTAGCATATTGGACACCTTCCAACCTGAGGGGTTCATCTTCCGACATAATATCTTGTAGCCTTTTGTCACTGTCCATGGGGTTTTCTTGGCAAAGATACTGGAGTGGGTTGCCATTTCCTTCTCCAGTGGATCACGTTTTGTCTGAGTTCTCCGCAGTGGCCTGTCCGTCCTGGGTGGCCCTCCATTGCATAGCCTGCAACCTCATTGAACTACGCAAGCCCCCTCACCACATCAAGGCAGTGATCCATGAGGGAGAAGCCCAGAGCAGTAGTTCATAAAGAGGCACAGCAATCAGCCTGATGCGGGAAAGGGTAAATCACAAACTGAGTTGTAACTGATTCTTTGGGAAATCCGTCTTAAAACCCATTAGCTAGTTTAAGATAGCTCATTGTACAGAGGAAAATTTCACAGCCTCATTGAAGGGCTAGTACCAACAGTTATTTCTGGCAGCGTGCTGCCTCCCAGTGTCTTATGATGGGAACTACTTCAACCCTCTAATTTGGATTGCAGTCCCTACAGCGATAAACCACACGATCTCAGTGGTATATTATCAGGAATACATTGCATGAACCCGACTAAGAATGCAGTGAAGCCAGGAAAGGCAGTTGTGTCCCTTGTGTATAGTAGGAATTATGCCAGAAGAATGATTGAACCTGGCTTTTTAGGATTCCTTTTAATCATAATAAAAAGCCAAGTTTCCCATGTTCTCTTTACGAAGTAGATGTATGTTTGTCAGGGTCATTGTTTACCAAAGGGTCAGACCAAACAGCATCTTGCAGAGCATTCACTTTGAATATGGGATATTTATCTTGTGGGAAACAAACAGTGCTTCTGTCTAGCACAGATGTTACCCTTTTAATCCTGTAGAGCAGGGATCTTTTGAGACACCAGGAACCACCATTAACTCTTAGGAAGCAGTATCGGACTCACTTAGCTGTAAGCATGTGACAGAGAGCAGTCATATGACAGGAAGAGGGGGACCGCCAGAGGTCTGACTTCACTGGTGTTTCTCTGGCCATCAGAACAAGAGAGCAAGAAACAGAAGCTGAGCACCGGGTGGTTTATTTATTTATTTAATTAATTAATTTGTTTCCCGCCCTCCCCACCATATTGGAGTGACTTAAGGTTAGTGTCATTGAAGAATCCTATAGCTATCCACTACTAAGGTACCTTGCCTTACCTTCCTGCTGCTGTTCTCAGCCTGCATGCAAAGCAAGGCAAAAGGTGTCGTTGTCCTAGCTCTCCACACATGAACATCCTTGTACCATTTTCCCATCCCCCAATGGCCCCGGATGGTGTTATTTGCTCCACTGTGCATGTGAAGGTTGGGGAACTCCCACCCAATTAACAGAGAAATGTAACAGAGAAATGGGCTCAGCTCCAAAGTGCCAAAAATTACAGCTTTTCTAGCTCTTTCAGCAAGCTGGGCTCTTTGACTCACTTGAAGGTCCTAGCCCAGGGGTGTCAAACTCATTTGTTATGAGGACTGGATCTGACACAAATCAGATCGTGTTGGGCCGGGCCATGTCTGACATAAAACATAATGCCAGGTAGTAGAGAAATAAACTTTATAAAGGACACAGAGAAACACAAAGATTTTTAAAACTTTAAATAAAACATGCTCAAAACACTAGCACTCTTGCAATATTTTGTCTATTTAACAGTCTCTAATAACTGACACCTCTTGCTCTGAATTATTGTATAAAAATGTCTGTGCTGTAGCAATCTTGAGTTTGCTGTTTAAGTGTGTATCTGTAAGCTGCAAACCTACTTTTGATTTATCGACATTCATTACAGAAATCTCATGCTCAGTGTTCTGAGCCTAGGACCCAGGGGAAGACATGAAATGGCTGGGCATTGCAACCTTTTGTACATAAGTTGCTTCATGTGCTGGTCAAGAACATGAGAAGGCATCCTGATGCAGATTGAGGGCCATGTGTTTGTCTACAAAACTTCTTCCCCAGGGAAATAACTACAACTTCCTACAAAGGAAGTGTGCTGGGTGAACTTGGTCTGGACACACACTCTCAGCCTAACCCACCTCACTGGCATGTTATTATTCCTCCTCTAAAATATTTCACATTGCTTTCTTACTGAGAAAGATCATGAGGGCATGAATACAGTGAAAAGGGGGAGGGAACCCAGTTGTACCCAGGAGAGCCCTGGCATAAAGATCTAAACAAAATACACACACACTGTAGCAAGGCACACAAAAGCTCATATGTGGAACAAAACTTGGTTGGTCTTAAAGGTGCTTGGTATTTCTCCCGTGCGATTGAGGCAGCCCAGCAAAGCAAGCTCTCCCTCGTTCCCTCCCTCCCTTCAGAGAGGAGCCTCAGCCAGTGGAAAGAAAGAAAGTATTCCCTTTGTCTCCTGTAGCCTGGCCAGGAAGAGAGCTCTGGCTGGTTCCCTCCTTCCCCCTGAAAGGAGGGGGGGAGGAGCCTCAGCCAACCAATCACACAGGAGAGGCTTGCCTATTTATCTCTCCTGTGTGATTGAGAGAGAGACTGGTAAAGCAAGCTGTGACATAGCAGCAGCAGCAGCAGAACTAGAAAAGGAAGCAGGAAACAGCCAGGGCCTTGCGATCTGGATTGAGGCCCTCTGAGGGCTTGATCCAGCCCACAGGCTGCATATTTTGACACCCCTTCCTAGCCCATATGTTGGAGACCGTTATTCAGGAATATGAAAGAAAGCATGGACATGCCTAAATGCCATCTCCCCACCTTATGGAAGAAACACAAGTCACATCTGCCCATATGTCATCTTCTCTTTGGCTCCAGAACTGGCAACAAGAACACTACCAGGGGATCACCTGGCCCTCAAGTGGCTTGATTGGGAAAGGGCTGCTCTCCACCCACCCAGCACAGGGAGTTGGCCATCACTGCTCCAATCAGGTTCCAGGGTAGAAGGGAAGTGACAGCTTGACAGGAGAGGGGCTGTGGCTCAGTAGTAGAGCATCTGCTTTGCATGCAGAGGTCTCAGATTCAATACCTAGCATCTCCCATTAAAAGGATCCCATAGTGGATGATGGGTAAGATCTCTGAGACCCTCTAGAGCCGCTGCTAGTCAGAGCAGGCAATGCTGTCCATGACAGAACCTTGCTCTGATTCGGTCTGAAGAAACTTCAAGTGTTCATGTGTAAATGCAACTGAGGATAAGCCACAGTGATGCCCTGTCCCAGTGTGCACAACCCAATTGGATCATGTGTCTGATGCTAAAATGTGAACATTATCGACAGCATTTAGTAATTAACCAACCATTTTTCAGGTACAAAGACTACTAGGTTTGCACTTCACGCTCACTAAAAAAGGCTGAAGAATTATGAAGCCTCACCCCCCCAAGCACAACCACTGTTGCATGCCACCCCTTTTCCTCCCCTCCTGCCAGATTTAAAGGGCTTCAGCTGATTGGTTGGAACCATGTAGCTGGAGGGCCCTTTAAATCTAGCAGGAGGGAGGGAGAGGGGCTGTCACAGGCTGCATGCTTGGCTTGCAAAAAGATCCTTTAAAGGGTCTTTTTGTGAGTGGGGTGAGGGTGACAGCACGTGGGGCTGATTTCTCCCAGTCCCGTGCACTGTGGGCCCCCTGCTCACAAAAAGACCTTTAAAGGGTCTTTAAAGCCCACAACTGCCCCTCTCCCTCTATTCCGTCTGACACCCTCCTGCTAAATTTAAAGGGCCCTTCAGCTGGTCAGCGGGAGGAGAGGGTGAGAGGGTGGCCAGGCAGATGGCCACACTTGGGGGTGGGGCTTGGGGGCAGGGCATTCCCCGCCAGCCAGCTGGAGGTGAATTAGAGCCCCCAAAGATGGGGGAACCCTCACCCAGATCTGGAGGCTGGTAACCCTAGCCTTCAGGTACAGATACCCTGTACATGATTTTCACCTCACATGACTTTTGCCTTCTGGGAATGTTTATACATTGCAGAAGTCAGGAGTCACTATCAGATTCTAAATAGATAGAATATCTGTATCTAGCTTCTTTGACTCTCTGAGTCAACCTAGCTTAACCCAGCTTTTCTTGACCTTCCTGACCCCAGAGATAGAAAGAAAGGGCTGACTTTGTTGCATACTTCAGAGATGTATGTCAAATGCTTGTCACAGAGCTGATTGACTGTTACATTAGCTCCTATGGTTGGAAAAGGGTACTTAATTTTCTCCACTGAGAAAATTGCCCATTTATACTCACTCTCTGTTTCCTATTAATTAGCCAGTTTTGGATCAACAAAAGGACTTGTCCTTTGAGAAAGTACAGAGAAATGATGCGGGAGACGAGGATATGAGGAAGCTCAGAGAAAAACCACTACAGTTCAGCACCCAAACTGTAGCAAAATAAAACTGTGAAAAGAATCCCAAGGCAATTGTGATCAGGCCCTGACACAAATGGAGTAGGGTTGCCAACCTCCCGGTGAGGCCTGGAGCTCTTCCAGAATTGCAACTGATCTCCAGACTACAGAGATCAGTTCCCTTGGAGAAAACAGCTGCTTTGGAGGGTGGAATCTATGCCATTATACCCTGCTGAGCTCCTTCCCCTCCACAATTCCCCTCCTCTCCAGGCTCCACCCCCAAATCTTCCAAAATTTCCCAACCCAGAGCTGGTCATCCTATAAGGGAGGAACTAATTCTGAATCTCAGACAGAGTCATTCATGACATTGTTCTAACTGGCACTCTATTTGGGAACCTATACCCACACACCACCCCCTATTTTCAGTCCAGATGCCTCGGGGGGCAGGTGTGTGTGTGTGTAAGGTGTGGTCTACAACTAAAGGATAACCACAGTGATGACTTGATCATTGTGACAGCAGTGAACTTTTTCCTAATTGGTATGACACAGAGCCATCACAGGAACACATTATTATTTTTTGTATGTATTTATTTCATACATTTGCATCTTACAGACTCTCAGTTAAATGCTTTCTGCAAAAACAACTGTCAATATCCAATTCTAGTAGTATAAAACAAAATCCAACCATATAACTATGCCCAAAAGGCAGTGTCAAAAAATAATGCAGGTAAAGATACAAATGAGAACGTCAAGAAGTTAGAAAATTGGATGGCAGATTGGATGACAGGTATTTGATATTTAGGCTGTTCCTTTGACTGCAAAATGATTACTTTGAGAAGGAGGGAGCTTTTTACATAAGACATAAAAAGCAGCTAGACAGAGGGTCATAACAAAATCGTTTAGAATTTACAAAGTCAATAATTTCTGGAGAGTTTCACCTAGGCAATAATTTCTCCTTAAAATAACCCAGCCCCTGAAGCAAGGTGCACTATTGATGTACCAGCAATCCTGCAAAAGCATAGGATCAATCTTATGCCATTTTCTGCTTGCTGGCACAATTCAGTTTGATGTTGGTTTGACCAACAAGCAATTCCAATGAGGCACCATTCCAGATATCCAGACTGATCTCCTCATAAATAGGATCTCCTCATAAATAGGAGAGCACTAAATCCTTTGCTGTATCACCCTCACATGTACAAGCCGAAAATTAAATGGGATATTCCTGAAGCTGAAAATGGTATCCACATCAAGTATACATGGTGGGGGTCGTCTTTGGAATGTTGCGTACTGTTCTGGGGATACCTGCTTAGGCTGGATGCAGCAGATGTTTTTTCACTAGCAGAGAGGCTTTTCTCCAGAGGAAGGAGCCTTAAGGGCAGGCTCCTTCCGCTGGAGAAAAGCACTTTCACTGCCAGATGGATCTGCTGGATCCAGCCTTCTTTTTGTAAATCTATTTATTTATTTAAAACATTTCCATGCCACCTTTCCGTCCAAGGTGGCAACCATCAAGGCATCGAACCATTTGAAATGTTAAAACTGCATTGAAAATGTATATGTAAAATATTTAACTATACAATAAAAACATATAGATCGACAAGCATAACACAACCATGGAGGAGGGCCAATAAGAGTTTACCGGGGGTACACCAAATGAAACAAAAAAAGTCTTCACCTGCTGGCGGAATACGAGGAAAGATGAAGACAGAAGCATCTTCCTGGCCTGGGAACAGGTAATGTTCTGATGCCAAGACCAAGAAGGCCCTTTCTTGGGTTGACACCCTTCTAGCCTCAGAACCTGAAGCAAGGCTTCTGGAGATGACTGGAGTGGACGGGTAGGTTCATATGGGAGAAATCAGTCCTTAAGATATGCTGGCCCAAAGGTGTATACAGCATTAAAGGTCAATACAAACATCTTGCACTGGGCCTGCGTAGATAGAAAATTACGAGCCTGCATAGATAGCAAAAGACTGAAGTGGGTCCAGCGAGTGCACTGCAGCAATCTAACCTAGATGTCAGTGGGGCATGAACCACAGTGGTACGATCTTTAATCTTAAATTGGAAGATCTTTAAATGTAGAACAGCAATAGGCCACACACTGGACAGACCTTCATGAGGAGGTGAGCACATGTGCAAGTGATGGGATGAGGGGAAAGATAAGTACTGGTGTACCTGCTTCTGGGTTTTTTTGTGTCAACAAGAACATCCATTTCTGAAATTTGTCTTTATTGCCCTGCAGGTACCCGAGGCTGGCAAAGGGACAATGGAGTGGCTTGCAGAAAATTATACAGTCCATCCTTCAGGTTGCAGTTGCCAAGATGCTCCCCACTCATGAGGAAGAAACTCACCAGGGGCACAATGCCCTCTGCTTTCCTCCCCCACTAAGCATGTTACCTGGTGATACAGCATGACTCTTTCTTTCTTGCTCCTCTGAACTCTGTCCCTTTCAGTAAGCCCAAAGGAGCAAAAAAGATGACTTGTTTTTTAATATTGAGAATGTCTGCTATTTTTATGATCTTAATGTTTTTACTTTGAAGGTTTGACATCTGACGGGATATCAATGCTTTGAATAAATACACTCTGCAGTTGGGCACATGATTGGGCCATATACAGGTTTTGACCTGCATTTAATAACATGAAGTAGCTTTACAGTGCTTTGGACATTCCATTTCAGCATATACATCTTGTTTTATTCCTTACAACAACCCTGTAAGGTAGATGAGTATTTATTATCCTCATATTACAAGTGAAGAGATGGAGGCAGAGAGAGAATGGCTTACCTAATGCCACTGACTGAGGTGAGAACTGAACCGGGGTCCTCTTGACTTCCAGCTCAGACCACGTGACAAGCTCTCTGTTTGGGATTTCATGAATGAGCTTCACTGTTGGACCCGAGGATCATTCACAGGGTTGCCTGTGCCACTGCAGCTGGTTGAAGGGGACCAAATCCAGTTGCCAGTCGATCTGGTTCCTTTTTACCAGCCCCAGGGACACAAATACATACATTCACTCCCTGCCACACACACACAGCAACAGCCATTCCTTGTGGATCATCCAGGGTGCTCTGTTGCTCCTGAAGTAGTAGTAATGAGGAGACCATTCTAGGCAAAGATCCCAACCCAATGATACATACTTCTTAACATTCCATAACGCCAACCGACTCCATATGGGTATATAAAGAAGTATGTATGCTCGGGAGGGAGGGAGGGAAGAAAGAAGTCAGCCAGATCTCATCCTTTGTGTCATTTGGAGAAACCCAGCAAGATTCCTGTAAAGAAAGAAGAGGCCATTAGAGAAATTCAACAGGAGAGCAGTGCTACCCACAGCCATGGATGAGGAACATCCATGGTCAGAGGGAATAAAGCTCTGATTTCCAAATTCTTCAGGACAACCAGTGTGGTTTAGTGGTCAGAGTACCTGACTAGACCCAGGAGACAACACAGCAACGCAACAAACCTTTATTGGCATACCAGCAGCAGCCTTAGCTCAGGGATACAGGAAAGGAAAAGAAAGACCAAACAGTTGATTGACTACCCATTCTGACCGAAAAGACTTCTCCTCCTATACGCACAGTAGTTTGCCACCACTTCGATGAAATCAACCCTATTTGAGGCTAAAAGGTTCATAATCTTACTTTCCTCAGATTTGCCCTCCAGGGATCGCAGTACAAGGATCAAGGTGATAGGCATGTAAATCCTGGTAAAGTCTACAAGACAGAAGTACCTTCAATCTCCTTTAGCCCACATGGGCATAACCTATCTGAGAAAGGTGTTTTTTTAAATCTCCCATATAGCACAACTGAGGGGAGCACATTAAAATGGACCAGCGTGAACACCCTTCTAATGTGGGGATCAATCAGACAGGAAAAATACTCTGCAAGCATCACGCTAAAAGAGATCCCCCAATAACTGGGAGAACAGTGCCCAATGGCAAGACTACTAAATTCTTGCATTTCTATATCGATTTATCTCTGTTTAATCATGCCAAAAGCATGCTTCTCCAAAAGAAGGGTCAAATCATCCATGTTGAGCCCCATCAGAGTAATTTTTCCTTCAACACATGTCATCCAATCTGATAAGGGGGATTCATACAGCATATAAGCGATGAGGCTATTAAACCCACTTCTATAGAGACGTTGCAACCAAAATTTAAAAGTTGAGAGCTGTGCTTTGGTGACTAAACATCTCTGGTTTGTCTCAAGGCATATTGCTGCATAAGTTGGGAGCCCTAGAATTTTCCTGAGAAATTTGAATTGGACTCTTTCAACCGTATTGTTAAAGGCAGAGATCCAGATTGGAGCACCATAGAGGAGTTTAGCACATATGTTGTGGTTAAATACCTTGAGAACAGCAGGTATAAAATGATTTCCTTTCGTATAATAAAAGCAGGAGATTGCAAGTACATTGCTATTCACTGATTTTACAACCTCCTTAATGGGGGAGGCCCAATTAGCATTGTATTGAAAATGTATACCCAGGTATTTGAAACTCTTCACCTGTTCGATAGGATTTCCTCTAACAGTCCATTTAGAGGGCTTCCAACTCCAACCGAACACAATAATTTTGGACTTATCAAAATTAAGGGACTGCATGTTCTTATCACAGTAGAATGAAAAGTGCATTAGCATCTTTTTCATCCCAACATTCGAAAGTGAAAAAAGAAGGGTGTCATTGGCATACAACAATACCGGGCAGTGTCTTGCTCCAAACTTGGGGAAATGCCCATTAACACAACTCAGGAGTTGTGACCCAGGAGACTCAGTTTCAAATCCCCATTCTTCCATGGAACTTTGCAGGGTGACCCGGGGTCAGTCACACTCTCAGCTTAGCCTACCTCACACGGTTGTTGTGAGGATAACACTGAGGAGAGGAGAATGATGTAAACTACTTTGGGTCCCCACTGGAAAGAAAGGCGGGGTATAAATGAATTAATTAAAATAAAATGATGTCACAGGACTGTTGTGAGGATAAAAGAGAGCAGAGGATAACAATGTATGTTGCTTTGAATCCCTATTAAGGAGAAAGGCATGGTATAAATGATGTAAATAAAATAAAATAAAAAGGGAAAGGCTGTAGGTTTTGTGCCCTGCCTGTGAGGGATTATAAATTTATTTATTTATTTAATTGATTGATTGATTGATTTCTATCCTGGCCATTCCGGCCTAGGCTGGCTCAGGGTGGCTCACAACAAAATAAAAATTTCATAATACATAAAACACAGTTCATGACATTAAATAGTGCAGTAATATAAAACACAGTTCAAGACATTAAAAAGAACAGTAATATAAAATAATTATTAAAATCAACTATTTTAAAGAGCTAGCATTTCCAGTGTTTACATTAGATTCTACTGGTCTGCTTCAGTTGTGGGGGGGCGGGGGCGGGGGGGCAGTAGTCACAGGGACATGTGGCTTAGGGCTTCCACCATAGCAGTCAGTTGTTACTAATAGTACCACCGATAGTTGCAGTTGTAATGGTGGCGGCGGCTCCAAAAGCGTGGTGGAAGAGCACCATTTTCCCTAGTTGTTGCTAATCTGGCCTCCTTAATACTCGGGAGCAATGTTCCCCCTAAGCTGTGGAATCTTATGAGCAAAAATTCCACATTGTGAGCTACTGGCATTAAAGTTGTGAGCAAGCAATTTGGCTACTGAATAAATTGGTCTAGCCTGGAGCCATCCTTCCTGAGCTAAGACAAAAATGTGTGAGCCGCAAGCTAAAAAACTGTGAGCTAGCTCACACTAACTCAACTTAGAGGGAACACTGCTCGGGAGGACCAGTCGATTCTGGGTCCCTGAACGCAGTGCTCTCTGGGGCATATATGGGGAAAGGTGGTCCCTCAGATATGTCGGACCCTGGCCATAAAGGGCTTTAAAGGTGAGAACCAGCATCTTGAAGCGAATCCGGTATGCTATAGGCACCCAGTGCAATGCCCTTAGCACAGGCTGGATGCGCTCCCGAATTGAGAGTCCCATCACCAGCCTGGCTGCAGTGTTTTGCACCAGCTGCAGCTTCCGGATTTGCGCCAAGGGCAGCCCCAAGTAGAGGGCATTACAGTAATCCAATCTCGAGGTGACCATCGCATGGATCACGGTTGCCAAGTCACCACGTTCGAGGAAGGGAGCCAGCTGCCTTATCAGCCAGAGATGGTAAAAGGCTGACTTGGCAGTGGCTGCAACCTGGGCCTTCATTGTTAAGGAGGCACCCAGGAGCACCCCCAGACTCCTCACCTCTGACGCTGGCACCAGTGGCGCCCCATCGAAGGTCAGGAGTGGGATCCCTACCCCCGGACTGCTGCGACTCAGGCACAGGACCTCTGTCTTCATTAGATTCAATTTCATCCAGCTCAGCCTAAACCAACCAGCCACAGCTTGTAACGCCCAATATAGGACTTCCGGTTTGGGGTCGGACTGGCTGTCCAGCAACAGATAAAGCTGGGTGTCATTCGCATACTGATGACAACCCAGTCCATATCTCCAAGCAATCTGGGCAAGAGTGCACATATAGATGTTAAAAAGCATCGGGGACAACACTGCCCCTTGTGGCACTCCACATTCCAGTGGGTGCCTCTGGGACAGCTGATCCCTCAGCACCACTCTTTGTCCCCGACCATGGAGAAAGGAAACAAGCCACTGTAAGGCTGGTCCCTGGATTCCAGTGTCGGCGAGGCGGTGGATTAGTGGCTGATGGTTGACCGTGTCAAACACGGCCGACAGGTCTAACAACAACATCACTGCCGATCCACCCCGATCGAGATGCCTCCGAAGGTCATCTGTGAGGGCGACCAGTGCCGTCTCCGTCCCATGCCCAGGGCAAAAGCGAGACTGGAAGGGATCTAAGATAGAAGCATCATCCAGAAAGATCTGTAACTGAAGTGCCACGGCCCTCTTTTATTATCAAATAGGGCAAGTTGGAAACCGGCTGATAGTTGGCCAATTCAGTCGGGTCCAAAGATGGTTTTTTCAAGAGGGGGCACACCACTCCCTCCTTAAGTGCTCCCAGGAACTGTCCCTCAAAGAGGGACTTGCTGACAATCTCCCGTATGGCATCCCATAGCCCCTCGTGAGCCGCTTTGATTAGCCACGACGGGCATGGGTCCAAGAGACACGTAGTGGGGTGTACAGTTCAGAGCAATCTGTCAACTTCTAGGCGGAGCGGGTCGAAATAATCCAGAATGCATATAAAGGCATATAAAATTCAGAATAGTGCAGACTGAGAGGGCAGAAAGGAGTTTTGTTTCCTCTCTTAGAACACTAGAATTTGGGGTCCCCTAATACAACAGACTCCTGACAACTTAACAGTTTGAAAGCAAGAAACTGCAAGTAGATAAATAGGTACCGCTTCAGTGGGAAGGTAACAGCGTTCCATGCACCTCAGCGTTTAGTCATGCCGGCCACATGACCACAGAAACGTCTTCGGACAGCGCTGGCTCTTCGGCTTGGAAACGGAGATGAGCACCGCCCCCTAGAGTCGGATTCAACTGGCTTTCAAGCAAGGGAAACCTTTACCTTACACTTTTAATACAACAGACATCCTGACCTGGATAGCCCAAGCTAGCCCGATCCCATCAGATCCTGGAAGCTAAGCAAGGCTGGCCCTGGCTAGTATTTGGATGGGAGACCTCCAAGGAATACCAGGGCCATGGTGTGGAATCAGGCAATAGTAAACCACCTGTTAACGTCTCTTGCCTTGAAAACCCTACAGGGTCGCCATAAGTCAGCTGTGACTTGACAGCACTTTCTACCACCAATACAATGGACTGGCAGTAGGTTTTGGACAGACAGACTAAAGGAAGTTTTTCTTCACATAACAATTCCTTAATATTGGAAATTCATTATCAAAAGAAGTGTCAGCTTGGCTGCTGCCATAGCTGCTGGAGGGGGGGAGGTGATGGATGGGTCTGTTCCTGTACTGGAATCTTAACTTTTGTTTTTCCAGGTTCATGTTATCTGCTCGCCTAAGCTGGTGACCTTGGTACCTTGTTGCTGCTTTCTCTGAGAATGTAGACCCGTTAGGTTAGGCGGGCTTTTGCTAGTTCCCTGATCAGCCCAGGTCCATCAGGGGGACCCCTTTGAATTGTGTATAACTCCCCATTTCGCGCGCTTGCAATCAGTACTAACACAGAATTTGTGCACAGATGACCTGTCTTTACTGTATTCAATAAATCTCACTCTTTTGAATGGGAGTTGTTGGAAACTGATTGCTGCGGGACTCTGACAGGAGGTGACACTGGACTGGAGTTCTCTGACAGGATCTCCTGATGTGTAATTTGGCTATAAATAGCAACCACCGGGGGGGGGGGATCTGGGAATGGGAGATTAACTTTTCCCCTATGGCAGATGCCTGACTGAATAAAGCCCCTCCCCCCCAGCTGATTTAGGCCCCAGTATAGGAAAAAATACAAGTAAAATATGGTAACCAGACTGTTTCCCCCTACTGGGGCTCACAGTCCCATCATTTAGTGTTGAAAATGTCTGCTTCAGTCTTCCTTCTTCCTTGTACAGATGAAACCCGTTTTCACTTCTTTTTCTCACACCAAATTTGTCCTGCAAAAAATTACTCAATTTTAAACGTTATTTTTCTGTCAGTCACATACAAATGGCTGTAACATATAAATGACATAAAACTGGTATAAAAATGCCATTTAAGAACTTGAATGAATCAGGATCACCAGCAATGAAAAGGGAGAGGGCCCACAAGGCCCACAAAGCAACCAATAAGAACTAAAAGGGATGTCTTTGTTGGGGTTGGGAAACACCTGGAACCTGCTGAGGGTGAAGTTTGGGGAGGGGAGAGACCTCAGCAGGGTATAATGCCATAGAGCCCACCTTCAAAAGCTGCCATTTTCTCCAGGTGAACTGATCTCTGTCACCTGAAGATCAGTTGTAATAGCAGGAGATCTCCAGCCACCACCTGGAGACTGGTAATCCCGGGTACACCCCTAGAATGATGCCCCCTTTCCCTTCCCTTCCCCCCACAGTCCTGATCTATATTGACTCTCCATTTGGGTGGGTATCTCAAAATATACATTGCGAATTTTAGTCATGGATCTCCAAAATCCTGTGTAGCTTGGCTACAGAAAATTAGATTTTCTAATTATTAGACAAATTTAAGGAGGCGTATCAACAGCTATGAGTGACAACGGCTCAGTGGAGCATCCATGATCAGAAGCAGTCTACCTTCTTATGGCTGTCACCTTCTTCATGCCTTGTGTTGCCCTGCAAGGAACCTATAATGCTGTTATGGACTTATGACTTAATAACTGGACTGTGCAATGAGTGTGCTAAGGGAAGGGGGAATGTGCAGTGACCATGAGCTGATGCCAACTGTGAACACGTGCCCAGATGAGGGAAGCCTCCCCCTGAGACGATGTGCCAGACCAAGGATGGATTCACGGGTTACCTGCCACTCCTCACCTGCCATGCAGCAGAGATGAGCAAAGCACCCTGGCCGTGAACAGCACACAGAAACCAGTAAAAGCGTGCTGTAGAGGAATGCCATGTAATGCAGGGAGACCTGAACATCTCCGTGGTGACTCCATGAGCGGAAACCCCTGTCAGCACACAGACACATTTTCCCCACCACCACCTTCACCAGATACTGCACGTGTGCTACCCAGTATGACAAAAGATCTACTTGCATAAAGGGATTAGCTGACTGACACGCCCATCAGCCAGAGCGATCATCAGGCCATCAGGACTAACGACCCTGTCTGCTTCTGCTGTTGTCTTCTAAAGGTGCCACTGTTAGTAGTAATGAAATCAATATTGCCCAACCATTAACTCCCCCATCCTCCTGAAACTAGGTTTTGCCTAAGCAACTTCCTGGGGACGTGACAAGGGAAGTGGCCAGTGAAGCCCACCCCCAAGTCCAAATAATGTATAAAAAGAGCAGGATTTGCCATGCTCTCTCTCTCACTTCCTCTTTAACCCCATCCTACCTGAACTCTCGGTTTAAAGTGCTGCCCAGAGTCTTCCTCAGAATATGACCGTTTCCCCTTATAGTCTCTCTTCCTGTTTAGGACAGGTACATATCACCCCTCAACGAATTACCTGCTAATGCGAATGTTGCTATACCTTTCCATCTATATTTCTTAGGCCTGTGTAATTGTGTATGTGCTTGAATTTATTGTATGTTTGTGAAAACTTTTCAGTAAAGAAACCATTTCTTTAAGATTTGGCTCTGCATTTATTTCTGGGTTACTGGACTAAAAGCGGGATTGCTGTATACAAAGGTTATTGTTCCCTATTTTGCCAATTGCCACTTAATATATTCAAATTCCCCATCTTTATTAATAAATCAAGGCAATTTGGCTAACGCTTGTGAGTTTCTGGGAGGCAACTTGCTGGCTGTTTTTGGATAGTTTTTCTTTTCATTAGGGGCAATACCTCTGGTTTGATTAATCAGTAGGTTCATTGGTAAGAGGTCAACTAAAAAGCTGCCTCTTGGTTAATTGGGCAGCATATATTTTTATTCTTAATACAAGAACTTGCAAAACCTGGCTGCTCCACTAATAAAGGGACTCAATGTCAGGTTGCTTAGCAGGATCACACCATACACCAAGGCTTCTTAAGAAGATAAGTGTTTAATGATAGTCCATTACTAAGAACGAGTATACAGCTTGTGTCAGAATTGACCGACAATATGATGGCCACTGACTTATAGTAAAAACAAGCTTCCCCCCCCCCCCCAGTAAGCTCACCTGGGCGAAATTCGCTAAAAATAACCGGTAAAAGTTCACGAATACTAAGAACGCTTGTAGCTGCCTCTGGGTCCGAGGGGGTTCCCACCCCACCACATCCCAGACTTTGGTCAGGTCCATCTCCAAACCCCGCTTGGAAATGTGGTAACTCAGGAAGTCAATCTCAGAGCAATGGAACTCACACTTGGATAGTTTGGCAATGTCAGCTAGCTGCCATGCTTTCTTTGTTTTCATTTGTCCCTGACTATTGCGCAGCCGCACATGCTTGCTTTGCTTAGCTACCGTGGGTAACATAAGGGAGGTTAGGGTGCAAACTGGTTCAGCCAGACAGCGTTATCAGTATAACCTTGAAGGGAAGAGAGGGCTTGGATTCCACCACGGGTGTGAATATTTCTGCTCTCAAGGGATTGGGGTGAGTCTCCTGTTCATGATGTAATATCCCGCCGGGAGAATTCCCGCCCACACACTTGGATTTCATTTGCTCAGCTAGATGCAGCATCAGAGTATATGTATGGAGCCCCTTGCACTAATAGTTATTCCTGACAATGTACCTGTACCACTTGGCAACAGACCAGTATTCCAATAAAACATAGCCTTTTCAGGAGAGTGTGTTTGGACCTGCTTGCTGTCCATGGTGTCGATACTTAGGGGAGATGAACCGTGTCACCCTGTCGCCCCATAATATATATGGATCATGTCCATGGAGCCAAGGGTTTCCCAACACCAAGGGAAACCTAGCTCCAGGTGACACTACAAAAGTTCGATCTTCCCAATGATCGCCAGCCCCCATACGCAAAGGCACAGTCTCGAACGTACAGTTTGTGCTTGTGCAACGTTTGTAGAACCTCCCTCACCAGCTTGACATCTGTTGGTGTATCAGGGGAATAAATCAGGATATCATCAAGGTAAACAATCACTCCCTTCATTAATAGGGTTCATGAAAACCCCAGGGGCCCCCTGAAGTCCGAACGGCATCACCCTGTATTCGAACTGCCCCAATGGGGTATTAAATGTGGCCTTATATTCGTCTCCGGCTTTTATGCGGATACGAAAGTAAGCATCTTTGAGATCAAGCCTAAAGAAAATCTTCCCCTTAGCTACTTACGCTAAGAGGTCCTTCATGAGCGGTAGAGGGTAAGCATTTGTGGTAGACACAGCATTCAGGCCTCTATAGAAGAGAAGAAGAGATTGGATTTATACTCCACCCTTCACTACCCAAAGGTGTCTCAGAGCGGCTTACAAACTCCTTTCCCTTCCCCTCCCCACAACAGACACCCTGTTAGGTAGGGGGGCTGAGAGAGCTCTTGACAGAAACTGCTCTTTTTCAAGAACAGCTCTTATCAGAACTACAGCGTGCCACTTGCCAGGTGCAAGTGGAGGAGTGGGGAATCAAACCTGGTTCTCCCAGATTAGAGTCCACGCACTTAACCACTACACCAAACTGGCTATAGTCCGTACACAGCCTCACCCCCCCATCCTTCTTTTTCCAGAATAAAACCGGGGCAGCAAAAGGGGAGGACGTGGGTCAAATGAAACCTCGTACCAAGTTCTTGTCAATGAACTTGCGTAATTCCTCCTTCTCCTGAGGACTCATTGCATACAATTTGCCTTTAGGCAATTTTTTGTCGGGGATCAACTCAATGGCACAGTCTGAGTGTCGATGGGGGGGGCAGCTCATCAGCTTTCTCTTCTTCAAACACCCAAGATAGATCCCGGTACTCCAGGGGGATAGAGTTCAGCTTCTCAGTCGCCAGGCATGCCCTTGGCGGCTCGTCTGGAGGTGGGGCCCCCCATGTTCCATCCCAAACGTGAGCATGGCATTTGGGGGAAATGAACTTCACTATGCCCTCATCCCACAAAATATATGGATCATGGCCATGGAGCCATGGGCTTCCCAGCACCATGAGAAACCTTGCAGCTGCAGTGATAACAAAAGTCCGGTGTTCCCAGTGAGCCCCTGTTCCCATTCTTAAAGGCACAGTCTCATATTTACAGGGCTCTTTCACAGCAGACCCGTCCATTTGGGTGAATATTATGGGGTCTGCCAATCGGACCAGTTTCGCCCCCAGCCCCGTCACTAAGGATGGATTTATTAAGTCCCGGCCACACCCTGAGTCTATTAGAGCCTATACCCTTACGTGGGTACCAAGCTCCGGGTTCAAGACAGTCACTGTGACAAAAAAGGGGGGGGGAATATCAACTCACCTTTTTTGGTGCCTCGGGATTCAGGACCTGCTGCTCCGCACCGCTTAGTGCAGGTCCATCTCGTTTCCCGCTGGTTGATCTTTGTTTTCACTGGATGAGTTTGGATCCTCCTCCGGAATGCTGGCTTGCAGAACCTTCTGACTTTTTGGTTTGGCCGCAATCTTTTTCGCTGGGGTGTCTGCTCGTCACCTTCTGCATCGCTCTTTGGGTTCCCAATCCCAGGAAGGAGGCTGCAAAGTGACCCGCCAAGCCACACGTCAGACACAGACCTTGCTTCATACGTCGGTTCCGCACCCCGTCCTTCTTTGGCAGGGGGGGTTTGGCTTTGGGGCTATGAGGACGGTCTTACCCACCGAAGTAGCGTTGTCAATCCTGATGGTTCTCAGTCGAGTCTCTGCGTCAGCCGCTTCACGCATCATTGCATTCAGGGAAACGGGATTCACGCTATGCAGGACCGTTTCCCTGACCTCAGGGTGTAGCCCCAGTTGGAATTGTTCGGCCAGTACCTCATCCGGCCAACCACAAATCTTGGCGGATTGGCGCTTGAATTCCTCCGTATAAGCCCAGACCGACATTTTGCCTTGCTTGAAAGTGCGGAGGAATGCCCTGGCATCCACCCCTACATTCGGATCTTCATACTGGGCTCTGAGGGCCCACATGAAGACATCCACTGGAGCTCTGGCCCGTCAGTATTGTGCAGACCCACATACCAGTCTGCTGCCTCATCTCTCAGCCGGGATGCGATGTAATCCACCTGACGTTCTTCGGTTGGGAAAAGGTGGCACCAGTTCATCTTCTGGGCATGCACCACAAAAAATGGCAGCTTTTCTGGAGTGCCATCGAACGTAGCATCCAGGGGTTCTACCGGGCGATGCACATCCTGCCCCAATTGAGCTGGTATCACCTGGCCTGGTGGTCCTCGGGGAGGGTTCCTCCGTTGCCCTGGTTGTCCTGGTACCTGAGCTTGCATGGGAGCCACTGCGACTTGCATTGGGGCTGCCATCTGCACCGGGGCCCAGCACTGTAGCTCCTGCTGCACCGCCCTGGCCACCATGACGGGTAATTTTTTGAAGGAGTCCTCAACCATCTGCATCATTTGGTCGAAGCCCCATTCAAGCAATTCCAGCCGGGTACCGATGAAGTCCTCGCGGTCTCCTTCCCCTCCCTCAGCTCTCATCGCATAGTCCTTGGGCCGGGGAGGGGGCTCCACACAGCTTTCCATTCCATACTCCTCCGGGATAGATGGCTTTCATAACGACTTTCCCTGTGCAGCCTCGCTGGTGAATAAAAAGTCCATGTCTTGTGTGGGTCTGCGCTAAACCAGCCCCAATGAGGGCCCTGCAATCTTGTGGTTACTTTAGCCTTAGCCCCTCCAAATGGGGCATTGAGGATTTCTGCATCCTCCAGGTCCTCACCCTGCGGAACAGTCTCCGGATCCTTGGTGTCTTCGGTCTTGTCCTCGGGTCGGGTTTGGTCCCCTTCCTCGAGCTGAAGCCCCTCGCCTTCGCTCATCTCAGCGGAGAGATACGAGTTGAGGGATGATAGAATTCTAACACTCTGTCAGGTTGCTTAGCAGGATCACACCATACACCAAGGCTTCTCAAGAAGATAAGTGTTTAATGATAGTCCATTACTAATAACGAGTATACAGCTTGTGTCAGAATTGACCGACAATATGATGGCCACTGACTTATAGTAAAATCAAGCTTCTCCCCCCCATAAGCTAAGGCCAATGAATACATTTCACACGCGCGGGCAAGCAAGTGGTTGCGCGTCCAAACGGTTAAGATTCCCAGGCTGGGTAAAGTGGCAGCTGGAAGAACAAGGTGAGTGCAGAGATAAGCAGCATAAAACTAGACAGGGTGAGCTGGCGTGGAGAGGGAGGTGCCCCCTCCACATTCCAACATCATGACAGGGCTACCTGACACCCAGGTCCTGACCTGCTTTCCAGCTGATCACTTTACAAAGCTTTCGTCCATACCCATCTCTCTAGGCCAGTGGTTCTCAAACTTTTTTTTAGGATGGTGGCCCACATGTCCAAATTTACTTTGTACAGTGGACCCACCCAGAGCTGGCTCAAGTTTTTTTTGATGTCCTAGGCAAACTATGACCTTGGCAGCCATCTATTCCAGCATTCCATTTTCTACATTGCCCACCCAGGTGTTTCTGAGAAACCAACAAACATCAAAGGGTGCAGCTGCCCCCACTATGAACCCCAACCTCCTTCTCTGCCAGCTGGGCCAGAGCTGGACTTTGAGAAGGCATGCTTGGTGGGCACTGGGTTGAGAAGATACACAAAGACAGCAGTGAAGAGGTTGGCGACAAGGGGCTTGGTGCAGTACATCTCCCACAGCTGGTAAAGGGCAGTGAAGCAATGCAGGGGACCTGGGCAAGAGCAGCACTGAAGGAGCAGCACCAAGACTGAGTCCAGACATGCACACGCCTCTTTCTGTCCTCCTCTGGTTTTACCATGGCACACTGAACAGCTCCCACCTACTCTCTAGGCTCCCCACCTTCTTTCAGCTACTGCCATAAAGTTACTAGCTGCCTGATGGCTTTTTTCTCTGCATTACTGTCACAAAGGAGGGGGAGATGGGAATGTGAGAAGCTGGCAAGAAGGAAAGAAAGAAGATGGGAAGAGCAGGAGTTGCCATTACGGAGTGCTGTCTTGCAACCCAATTTCAGAAGCTTTGCAAACCACTTTGGGAAACACTGTTCTGGAGAACTATTAGCTTTTGGGAAGGGGTAGAGGTGGGAATGGCCATGTTTTCCTAGGCAGATACAACAAAGCACCGGGGTTGGAAGGATAAGACATCAGATCTCTGCTCAGCTGTGAAAATCATTGTGTGGGCTTGGACTTTCCCAGTCTAATTTGCCTTGCAGAATCAAGCTGATAAATTTAGCTGGTGGCAGAAAGTGTTAACAAGTCACAGCCAACTTATAACGACCCCACAGGGTTTATAAGGGAAGAGACAAACAAACAGGTGGTTTGCCATTGCCTGCCTCTGCCTAGCAACTCTGGACTTCTCTGGCAGTCTTCCATCTAGGTACAAACCAAGGCCAACCCTGCTCAGCTTCCGAGATCAGACGAGATCAGGCTAGCCTGGGTCATACAGATCTGATAATGCTAGTAACTGTATGAGAATCCCATGACATAGGCATCTTCCTGACTGCAGCCCTGATCAGGATTTTCCCATTCTCCTAGGCACCGCCGATGATAGCACGATCAGGATGACCATTCCACCCGGCCTGTTTTCATGTGGAATTTCCGTGTGTGTGTGTATGTGTGTTGTACTTTCATTTACAGATAGTTCAGTTTCTGGCTTTTTGTTTTTGTTTTGTTGTTCTTTTATATATCTCTCTTATATAATAAAGCTGTTTTGGTGTGACTCCTGGACACGCTCCCACAGCCTTTGGCCCGCTCAGCTGCCACTCTCGCGGACTCCCAATCCTCTGGCTGCATTGCCTCGCTGCGTTGGCTCGGACCCGCCCATAGAGCCAGCAGCCAGTGTCTCACTCTCAGTCTGTAGGGAGCCAGCGAAAGGGATGGATGCTCCACCAAGGGAGCAGCAATCCCTCCACAGGGGAGAAGGAGGCAGACTAGCGAGCGGCAGCAAGCAGGGGAAGCACTCACCTTCACTGCCCCTCGTGGCCCCTCTCCCTCGGCCACAAGGCCGGCACTTTGTCAGGGTGGTAGCTCAGTGGGATGTACCACAGAGGAGGCTGCCCAGTGCCTTTCAAAGGCTCTCCCACCTTCCTTCAGCAGCAGCAACAGGGCCAGGGAGGGTCTGGCCTAGAGGAAACAAGCTGTGGCTCCTGGAAAGCCAGACTCTCTCCTGAGGAAGACACTTCTCTTGGCTCCTGTGTGGGACTAACTGTGGCTGTTCCCTCAGTGGCTGTTGGTAGGCAACCAAGCTTTCTTCTGGCAGTTAAAAAACAAAGGGCTTTCAGCATAACCTCTCTCCTGCCCACTGCCAGCTTTGCCACTTTCCTGTCAAAATGAACTTAAAATGGCTCTCTCTCCTTTTTGGCTCCACCATAGCTGGCTGGCTAATGAGGTGGGCCAGCGACCATCAAACCATTCTCTTCAACTCCCTGCTCTGCGGCTGAATTTCTCCTAGGGTTGCCAGTCTCCAGGTGGGACCTGGAGATCTCCTGCTGTTACAATTGATCTCCAGATGACAGAGATCAGTTCCCCTGTAGAAAATGGCTGCTTTGGAGGGTAGACTCTCTGGCATTATCCCCTGCTGAGTCCTTCCACCCCCCCAATGCTGCCCTCCACAGAATCCACCCCCCAAATTTCCAGGTATTTCCCTAATCAGTGCTGCCAACTGTACTTTCTCCTCAGTGCCCATTGCCAGGCAACCAGATTCTGTCAGTAAAAAGCCCTTTCCACACCTATTTTGGCCTTTGGGAGAAAACTCATTGGAGCCAGTCCTGATAGGGTTGCCAAATCTCCAGGTGGGGACTGGAGATTACTCAGAATTTATTTATTTATTTATTACACTTGTATCCCGCCCTTCCCAGTGGGCTCAGGGCGGCTAACAGAGACCAGATCGTTAGTCTAGCCATAAGTAAAAACATATAAAAACACAATAAAAACATCAATACTAAGACCAAAGTGCTCTGTCCAGTTACTAGTGTCCTCAGTCAAAGATGGTATCCCCGCAGCTCGAGCTGGTACTCTTGGTGTACATATCCAGTGGCGGTGGCATATCCGATCTTCTGCAATGCTAAGTTCTTCTTCGGGCCTCGTCTGTTCATCCATTCAGATGTCTTGACGGTGGTGGTATAGTAGGGCGGCGGCTCCTACTCAAAAGAATTAGAACTGCTCTCTAGGAGGGAGGAGATGGAAAGCTGAAGCCAGGGGGCAGATAACGGTCGGTTGATGGTTGGCTGGGAGGGGGATAGGGTTGCCAACTCCAGGTTGGGAAATTCCTGGAGGTTTGAGGGGTGGAGCCTGGATAGGGTGGGGTTTGAGGAGGGGTGGGACTTCAGACAGGTACAATGCCATAGACTCCACCCTCAAAACCAGCCATTCCCTCATGGGGAATCATTGTTGCCTGTCTCCAGGGGAGGGATGGAGATCACGCAGAATTACAACTGCTCCTCAGATGGCAGAGGTCAGTTCCCCTGGAGAAAATGGTGGACTCTGTGTCATTATACCCTGCTGAGGTTGCCACGGCAAATTGATACTGAATGTATATATATATAATTGTATTTCAAATAACATACATGAAATGCTAACAATGTATCTTAATCCAGAGAGTCTTCCATTCATCAATCTAATCTACTTGCACATCTGTTTCTGAGGCGAGTGGCTGCGGCAGGTACCCGATGGTTTCCATTGAGAAGTAGCTGAGTCCAGCAAACCTGAGAGAACCTTCCAAGTCTTTTCTTCTTCTTATGAAACATCAATGTTGGAAGCTTAATATTTTGTACTACTATATTTATTTCTCTCATTGGTGGATGAATGGAGAGGCAAAAAGGGAGGATCGCCTTTTAAGTTAATTAACTAACGCTGAGCGTCAGAAGAGGAGGGGTGTGTTTCACCCCCTTAAAGCGGTTAAGAAAGGTCGCTTGAACTAACAATACAATCTGTTGCTATTTTTTGTTCTTTTTTATTTATGAATTATACTAGAGAAATGGAACTATATTAGCAACCTGAAGGGGATCCGTGAATACCGAATGCCTGTAAGTTTGATACTTTGGTTTTCTTTTTTTCCTTTTTTCTTTTTTTGGCTGTGGCTTTAAATTTCTGGAGACACAGAGGGCAAAAGCTGTAAAGCACGTTAGAGGAACCTCTTTTGTTTCTACTTTATGAACTTTGCCTTCATAAAACCAAGCAGAGTCTAGTTTGACATATGAACTGCTATATGTTTTCCCCCTTCATTGACCAAACAGGACTGGAGATAAATAGTGACTAGATTGGCGCTGGATTGTAGTTTTGGGTTGGCTCTGTCTGTGAGGAAATAGGAAGGAAGAAGAAAAGAACAGAAGAAAGAAGAACAGAACAGAGAAGAAAGCCTGAAGCAAGACTATTTTGCTTTGTTGAAGTGATAATAGATAATTATTTCCTCTTTGGGTATTTTTTACATTTGTTTGTAGCTAGGAGGGTATCTAAAAGTGGTGATTAAGTAAGGTGGTGGGATGTAGGGGTAGAACACCATAGCAATATTTTTAGAACTGTAGAATATACAAATCCCTCTTAGAACTGTTCATAGGCAGTAGTTAAATAGAAAATAATTTGAATAATTAAATAGAACTGAGAATATAGAAAGGATAAGACAGGAATAGAGTAGTGGAATAGGATGGGAGTCAAATAATTAAAAAAAAGCTGTCAGCTATGCTGCCATAAGGTTAAGGGGCCCCTCCTGGAGCCCCTCCCTGTCCTGTGTACCAGCCTGAGCCGCATTCTTTTCCCTGCGCTTCTCCTCTTCTTATCTCTGATCTTGTAGGCTGCAGATGTAGTGTCTCCACATAACTCAACCGTGAGACTGCTTTCAGTTCCCAGATTTTAGTATTAACAACCCAGGTACTTGTTCCCGCTCGCGGGAGTCAGGCCGATTGGCCCGTAGTGTGTGTGTGGGGTGCTTTTGAATCTACTATATCTCTCCCTGAGTCTAGGGTTTCGCTATTCCTAACAGTGACTATGCTCATGCTACCATTGTACTGGCAATAAAAGCATAATCTTTGAATAAGCCTGTACTCAGTTGCTTGACTGTGGGTCCTGACAAAAGCTTCTTCTTTCTTTTTTCTTTTTTTTCCCCAAAAAGATGTCTACTGGAACTAGAAAGACGTCTATCCCATCCCCGGGGCAAGTAGGGCATACGAAAACTCTAACAATGAACCTAGCCCAGATGAATATAAAAGACTTACAGACTCTAATACAAGAAAGTGTAATGCAAGCTGTGAGTTCAGTAGTTGAAAGAACTTTACCTTCTCTTGTGGCTAAAGTAATAGAACCCATACAAATGAAATTAGACATGCTTACGCAACAACTAACCAATGAAACAGATGAAATTAAAAAACAGATTGCTGAAAATAAAAAAGAGATATCTAATCTGGCTACATCAACTAATAAGATGAAAAGTAAGATCCAAGAAGTAGACCAACAACTACATGACATAAAAATAACACAGGATAAAATAGAAGAAACGTTGATAAGCTTACAGATGGAAAAAGCTGCCCATATCTTAAGATTTCAAAATGTCCCAGAAAAGAAAGAGGAAAACATAAAAGAAGAGATTGTCCATGCTATAGCTGAACAGATGGGGCTAGGAAATGATAAGGAGATCTCTGAAGAAACTGAGGCAGTCTATAAGAGAAATTCAGCGCATGCGAGAAGAAACAAGGTTCCTAGAGAAGTTCATGTATAAAGTACTGAGACTGAGGCATAGCGTAGTGATTTCAGCCCATACTTTACTTAGAAAATTTGAGATACAGTAGCCGGCCAGAGGCCCGCTTTAAATACAATTACAAACCACAACCCAACACACACCCACACCCATGATTGGATTATTTACAGTGTTATTGCAACCACAGGTTCCCTTGAGGATCTGGATGAGCCGATAGGCTGGTTCTAGGATCCTCTCCTTCTATTGTCCAAGGATGCAAAGCTAGGTCAGTTCGCCTGGCCATGTGTAAGGGCAACTGCATGCGTAAGGGTGACCGCATGTGCGGTCGCCATTAGAACACAACACCCCTTCCCCCATGGTTTGGACCCTTCCTAGCAAACATAGTTCTTGAGGTATGTGGGTGTCCGTCATTCCTGCATTGAGCGGCGTAGTTTGGGGGCTGGGGCAGAGCTGACCGGTGCCGCTCCTGTGTTTTCTGGGGAAGGTGCCAGAAGTTCTGCCGGGGCAGGCATGTTGCAGGGGTCCGGGCTGGGAGGTAGGGCGCTGTGCCATGAGTAGCTCCGCTGGGCTGTTGCCCATGGTGGAGTGGGGTGTCATTCACTGGCTAAATAGTAAGGCTGCCAGCTTGTAGTCCCAGTCCCCCTGGAGTCTTTCATAGCAATTAGCTAAGTAGAGACTCCATGTGAAGGGGTAGTATGGGTGGACTAGATCAATGGTCTTCAACTTTTCCAGACCTATGACCCATCCTTAATCCCTAGGTGGCAGTATGGGGCCCACTAAGTTGCAAGCGCAGGGCATCATAGTCATGTGACAGGAAGAGAAGGGATAGAGGTATGACCAAGGCAGTGGGAAGCAGACTGTGGGACAAGAAAGAGGGGAGTAAGGTGCCCCATCATAAGCCAAGTGTTAGAATCCTCTCCACCACTGAGTGACCTCACCTTGCTGTACTGCTGCTTCCATGTAAGCTGGAGCAGGAGGTGTGGTGCTAGGGTTGCCAACCTCCAGGTGGATACCAGAGTTCTCCTGGAATCCTAACAGATCTCCAGATGGCAGAGATCTGTTCCCTTGGAGGAAATGGCAATTTCATAGAGTGGACTGTATGACTTCCCCTCCCCAAGCTCTGCCTTACCAGGCACTACCACCCCCAATCTCCAGGAATTTCCCAAGCTGGAGTTGGCAACCCTACCCAGCCCTTGCCTTCTACCCATGCATACTAGTAGCAGGTTCCTCTCAAAAGCAGCCAAAAAACATTATCCCTGTAGGGGGCTTTGACCATCATGTGGAACTCAAAGATCCACCTGAAGGCCTCAATATGTGAGCTGAAGACCACTCGACTGAGGGGATCTTTGATGAGATCCCACAAAGCAGAATAATAAATAATAAATACCATATGGCATTCTGTGTAGAATAGCCAGGAGATCCTAAGATTGTCTGGTAGTCAGAATTGCTAGCTCTTTAGTGTTATGCACCACTAGGTGGTGACCTAGACTTGTTTTTAAGGCAAGAGACATTTCAGAGGTGGTTTGCCATGGTCTGCCTCTATGTCACAAACCTGGTATTCCTTGGAGGTTGCCCTCCACTAGCCATGGGCAACCCTGCTTAGCTTCCAAGATCTGACGGGATGGGGCTACCGTGGGCTATCCAGGTCAGGGCCCCACAAAGCAGGTTTTGTGGGATGCTGTTGGCCAGTCTGTCCTTTCGCCCAGCATCGAGTCCTTTGGGTACAGAATACTGGAGCTACTCATCCCTCACTATTTGGGCTGTGTCCCCAAGTCTGGATCTGAACATTTAATCCAACAGGGTGGGATTAAGGATGCCAAGTCTCCTGCTCTGTTATAGTGAGAGACTTCCCAGCAGTAGCCTGATCCCTGCTGCTGCAGGGTAGGGTGATGGGGAAGTATTCTCTAAAATTGCCATGAGAGTGACAGCGTGACCTCACTTCAGGGGTGAACCTGGAAATGACATAATTGAATCAACTCAGTGCTCTAGGATTCACTGGAAACTCTGGTAAAAATGACACTGATGCTCTGATGGTGCCCCCCCCCATATCTTGCTAAATTCCAGCCATCAGCTGGTCACCCCATGCAAGATGCTGTAGGAGTTTCTCCTAATTTCTACCGTAAATACCATAGAGACATGGGGAAATTCCTAAAGTGCCACTATGGAGGCATTTTCTGACCATTGTTTTCTCACAAACCCAGTTTCTTGAAGGCAGGGGATTGGGGCTGAGGGTTACAGTTTACCTGCTGCAGGCAACTGGCAATCCTAACATAGCCTTATTGGGAGGGAAGGGATAAGGAAGCCACTGGTAGTTTTTCTTACCCATGGGTATTTAACTCTCTGTTTATTCATTTATATCCCATATTTCTCCATGATGGTAACCCAAAGATGCTACACCATTCCCTCTCTTCCATTTTATCCTCACAACAAGCCTCACAACAAGCTGCATGTGTGTAACTGGCCCAAAGTCACCCACCAAACTTCCATGGTAGAGTGAGGATCTGAACCTGGTTCTCTGAGCTCCTAGTCCAACACTGTAACCACTACACCACACTGGCTCCCAAGTCTGCCCGCAGATCATAGGAGTGCAGTTAACTCTTGCCTTTAGAACCAGCGAAACACACACATTTGGTCAGTCATAAGGACTGACGTGGCATTTCCCTGCTGGAAGTAAACCAGCTAATAACAACAATTTGCTAGCTTATTGGCAGCAGAGGGGCTCTGAACTTTGCAACAAACACATTTGGCAGGTGGACATACCATTCTCAACAGTCACAATCCCTCATGAGCCAAGCCTTGGGTCAGGTCATTAAATCATGACTCCCTTAAGGCTGTGTGAAAATGCCAATGTCCCCAAACATGATAAAGATTCAAAACCACTGGCTGGTTTGCTCATCCTTTATTTAAACAGTTTACTGCAGAGTGGTACACAGCAAGGGCATGTCTGTGGGAGTAGAAAAGGACTTGCATCAGACTGTGAAAATGGGCATGCACAAAATGCTACCAATTGCACTGTATACTGTTTAAACAAGCGGAAAGTAATCCACTAAAAAGAATTAAGCTGCTCAAAAACAGCCCAACTGCTCAACAACAAGAAAATCATCTTTCTGCTTACAACCAGTGAGCAAATGTTGGCCAAACTGTACAGGGAGCTCAGAGGTTTGAATGATAGTCTATTGATTATTTGTGCTCTGATTAATGATTCATGTTGGGTTTATACCCCTGATCATGAAGAAAATATTAGTAAGTATGCTGATCAGATAACGAAACTAGCACATGTCCCACCATCACCCAGATGGGTGGGCTCTTTCTATGAATGGTTATATGGACTGGGAGCTGGATTACGATATTTGCTTCTTAGCTTGTTAATCGTAGTAGTAGTAGCCATTTTGCACTCAATTTGCCAGCAAATTTGGAAAACGCAACAGTGGCCACAGGATTGGAAAAGGTCAGTATACATTCCAATCCCAAAGAAGGGCAATGCCAAAGAATGTTCAAACTATCGCACAATTGCACTCATATCACACGCTAGCAAGGTCATGCTCAAGATCCTACAAGCTAGGCTTCAACAGTACGTGGATAGAGAACTGCCAGAAGTACAAGCTGGGTTTCGAAGAGGTAGAGGAACTAGAGATCAAATTGCCAACATTCGCTGGATTATGGAGAAAGCAAGAGAGTACCAGAAAAACATCTATTTCTGCTTCATTGACTATGTTAAAGCCTTTGACTGTGTGGATCACAACAAACTATGGCAGGTCCTTAAAGAGATGGGAGTACCAGACCACCTCACATGTCTCTTGAGAAACCTGTATAAGGGTCAAGAAGCAACAGTTAGAACCGGATATGGAACAACTGATTGGTTTAGCATAGGAAAAGGAGTATGACAAGGATGTATATTGTCACCTTGCTTATTTAATATATATGCAGAGTACATCATGTGAAATGCCGGCCTGGATGAATCACAAGTGGGAATTAAGATTGCTGGGGAAAAGATCAACAACCTCAGATATGCAGATGATACCACTCTAATGGCAGAAAGTGAAGAGGACCTAAAGAGCCTCTTGCTCAGGATAAAAGAGGAGACCGCAAAAGTGGGCTTGAAGCTCAACATCAAAAAAACTAAGATCATGGCATCCGGCCCCATCAATCCTTGGCAAATAGAAGGGGAAGTCGTGGAAGTAGTGACAGACTTCACGTTCCTGGGATCCCAGATCACCGCAGACTGTGACTGCAGCCATGAAATTAAAAGACGCCTGCTACTTGGGAGGAAAGCGATGGCACACCTAAACAGCATGATAAAAAGTAGAGACATCACCCTGCCAACAAAAGTCCGCATGGTCAAAGCAATGGTATTCCCAGTAGTCATGTATGGCTGCGAGAGTTGGACTATAAGGAAGGCCGAGCGCCGAAGAATAGATTCTTTTGAACTATGGTGCTGGAGAAGACTCTTGAGAGTCCCTTGTACTGCAAGAAGATCAAATCAGTCAATCCTAAAAGAAATCAACCCTGACTGTTCCCTGGAAGGCCAGATAATGAAAATGAAGCTCAAATACTTTGGCCACCAAATGAGAAGGGAGCACTCACTGGAGAAGACCCTGATGCTGGGAAAGATTGAAGGTCAAAGAAGACAGAGACGGCAAAGGATGAGATGGTTAGACAGTGTCATAGATGCAACGAACATGAAATTGAGCCAACTTCAGAGGATGGCGGAAGACAGGAGGGCCTGGCGGGATCTAGTCCATGGGGTCACGAAGAGTCGGACTCGACTGTGCGACTGAACAACAACAACAAGGAGCCATAAGTTTGTGCGGCTGCATCCAGTGTATTCCAAATGTCATAAATGTATGTGCGAACTTTTGCAAACCTTCTCAGCCAATCACTAAGCAATATTACATGGGCCTTCAACAACAATCCGTTGTACAGCAAGTGAAGGTAAACATTCAGAAGTGACCCAGGAAACTGATGTGTCAGTTTTGGGTCAAAGGGGGGAATCGTAGAGGGAGCTCAGAGGTTTGAATGCTAGTCTATTGATTATTTGTTCCATGGATACTAAACATTTTGGGAGCTCCCTGAAATAAAGTTAGCAACAAGCAAGAACATCTGGTTTCTGTCACATCTAATGAGCTGATATGAAAGCTCAGTGAAAGGAATTTGATAATTACCTGAAGAGATGCTTTATTTTTAATGAGATGTCAAGATAGGGCTGGTAAAATCTATTGAGCAAAAATACAGCTGAAGTTTCTGCAATAGAGATTGTTTGGCAACCCTCCTCTTTGTTTGTTAAATGCTTTCAAAAGTTAAATACAACTTTTAATATTTTGTTTATAGCTAAGAATAACTGTTGGTTAATGGATGGATCTTCATAGTTCTAAATGTTTGTAGAAAAGAACGCTAGCTAAATTCTTTACTAAGACTGTCTCTTATTTCTTTAATAAGGAAGCGTTGCTTATTAGCCAAAGACTATAACAGATTTATTGATCCACAGCTGTGAGGCAAGGAGTTAAACTGCTAAGCATTATTTTAACAATCAAAAGATTATCTTTAGCCAATTATAAAAGCAAGATTGAAAAACAGCCAAGATGTTTCCAACAGAAATTAATGAAGGGATGTTCAGATACCAGTCTTAAAAGCTTAATTGCTAACTTTATCAAGTGAAAGTATTTTAATGAAGCATAAATCATAAAGCTTTTGACCATCCAGTTTTAATTAGAGTAGCAGAATTTATATTTTCCATACAAGAGGGCCCTCAAGTGGCCATTAGAAGTAAAGAGTTTGATTTTGCTAAAATTGAATTCTTATTAAACTGTGTTTTGTAAGAATACTGAAAAACAAGTATAAACAACTACTTGTATATCTTATGTATCTTAGTAGAAAAGCACTAAACTAATAGCAGAGAAAGTTAATTTTTGCTTATAATATGAATTTAAGCCAGTAAGTTTTTAGAGATGGGAAAAACTGGGAACATAGACAGCGGTAGGTTCTTTGTCCAGGAGAATACCATATTTCACATTTAATAAGGAGATTTTGACAAGACACCTGTGGATGAAAGAACTGTAAAAAGTTGAAAGAAAGTCAGAAACATCTTGTCAAAAGTAAGATTAAAGGATGTTAGAGACAAAGAAAATCGAATGTAAATGAAGTCACAGATGATGTAAATGGGAGAACTTAGAGTATAAAAGTTGGAACACAAGAGTTCCTCGGTGGAACTCTGAGTTACAATTTTTGGCTGCATGTTGTCCCTTATTCAAACAAAACTTTTTTAAAAATCCTTTTGGTGCCTGGATTTTGTCTCACTGTGTGACTTCAATTGGCTAGCCACACAAGTCAAAGAACCTTAGCGCCCTGAGGGTGTTGCCTTCAAAACCAATGGGTGTTTAAGCACTGGTAGTAGAGCATTGGTATCAGATGAGCTAGGGCAGACCTACAGAGAACATTTGGGTCATTCATTTATAGGCTAGAGCCCTATGATCATCCCTTCCCCAGATTTCCCCAGGGTTAGCAAAGCACATATTATGCAGAACAAAGGGTGGGTCCAGGGTCCCCACATTGTGTGCTGGGTAACATTTACAGTCACACATGACTTGCGAGTTTTCAAGAATTTCTGCATGCCTGGTACCCAATTCAGATTGTGACTATGCCACACATAGAGAAGAAACACCAGCTTCTTCCAAAACGTGTTTGAAACAACAGCCTCTTCCAAAATATGCTTAAAGCAGGGGCATTCAAGTTTTTCAACAATAAGACCCATGAGCTATGAGGCTCTGTACTGTGTGACCATCCCCAACCTTAGCCACTTAATAACTCCAACATGGTAACATCATCATTGAACATCAGAGTCTAGAGGGCCTACACTTTGTGTACGAGTTACCAGTTTGAGCCTGACAACTGGCAGGAGGGCTGGGAGTGGCGACAAGGGAGAGCTGGCATCACATGTATGGTAATGGCACTTCCAGAGAAACCCCCAGACACACTGGTGGTAGCTATAGGAATTGCTGGTAAAATCTATTGCAAAACCATAGAGTTTCCGGCAATTCCTAGAGCTACCACCATTGCTTCCATGGTTTCCCAGGCAGTGATGTCATCATCATGCTTGCAATAATGGTGAGGGTTTTTGTTTTTTTTTAAACCTACCATCACTTGGAATGGCAGCAGTTGACAGAAGCTTGGGGCAGGGAATGCCCTGCCCCGAACAGGAGCTTGGCATCTCTAGGCATGATTCAAATATGAGTTAAGTGCACCAGAGGCTTTATTCATATCTATTTTCCTTTTGTCAAGAATTCTTCATAATGCTCCAGTTTCATGATGTAATTGTAGTGGAACTAAACTTGAAACAGCTCAAAAATTATTTTGCTTAAAAGACAAATTGCTCCATGGGGTCACAAGGGATACATTTGGCCCATGGGCTGCATGGTGGAAACCTGTTTCTTAATATCGTAGACAGATACCCCAACTGCAGGGTTTCAGAAAACAGTTGTGGTGAGGGCTCTGTGTGCGTTAAAAGTTCTGTCTGCCCAGTGCACAGAATCCGTTAGTCTGAACCCTGCATTATACCCTATTGTGCAAAGCATGAGGCTACCACTTCCCCAGAAGGCCTGCAAACTTCCTAGAAACCTTGACAGCTTGGACTGGAGAACCACATTGCCGCCCTATGACCTTGCAGAGGCTAGGCAGCGGAAGTTCTGCAGGGAGCTGGCAGCTTCACATCTGCAGGGTCTTACCAGGAGGGACTGAGATACTGAATGTGAAATGGCTTATTCTCTCAACACACACAGCACACACACTCACACAAAACACTTGTTCCATCCTATCTGCAAAATCTGGAAATGCTGCAGTTGGAACCCATTTGTATAATCTTCCAAGTGCATTTGATTCCATGGGCAGCGCAACACTAAGCCCCAGCATTTCACAGAGGAAAACAGGTGTACATGTACAGCTTGTCAGTCTCTTGAACAAACTTACTCCCAACAACGCTCTCTTGGCAGTGATTTGTTTACTGAGAAAGATGTTTCAAGCTAAGATTATCTGTGTCAGAACTTGGTGCCAGTTCTGATATTATACATGGTTCCAACAGGCCCCCCTCCCGTAACCAGGCCAATCACACCAACACATTTGGCCCACCTAAATCTACTGTGCAGCATTAAGCCTCCCTCAGCACCCACAAGCCTAGTATCTAGTGGTGTCTGCTGTCCAAGGTCAAGCACGTAGTCTTCCCAGAGATGAGAGGCCCCACATAAACGCAGTTACAAGCTAGCGCGACTTCCAGCAAAGCAGCTTCATACATACCCACACACATGCTCCCAGGCTCCCCCTCCCAACGAAAAGAAAACAGGATTTGAGGTATACAGAATCCATAAGAAGCATACAGAATCATGGAAAACAAGGTCTGAGTCTGACACAGTTATTCTCACACCAAACATTATTTCCCCCCCCCACATATAATATTATGCATTTCTAAAGCGCCCCCCCCCCAACCTGCTTTATTAATTTCTTCTGCAACAGCCTCCCCTGCCTGGCTTTGAACACAAAGAACCGGTTTGCTGTTTTGGTTAAAGATACACTAGAAAAACGCCATAGCCCTATAAAGCATTGTCGTCCATTCAAAATGAAACCTACCTGCTGCAATGCCAGAAACAGTAGGCTGCACTTGTACAGCTCCACATGACACTTTAATGCTCAGGTGCATGCATTTTGCATGCTTGTGCATTAGAGCCTAGATACACCCCACACACACACACACATACATTGTATCCACACCATAACAATGACTTTCCATGTTCCTTCTGTTGCCACTGCAAATGCAGAAGCTTTTGTAGTGGCAACAGAATATCCACACAGTAGATTTCTCCACACTTTCTTTGTACCAGTTCCTCCAGCCACCAGGCCCTCCTCACAGACATTATAGGGCAGTGATGGTGATCCTTTTAGAGACCGAGTGCCCAAACTGCAACCCAAAACCCACTTATTTATCGCAAAGTGCCAACACGGCAATTTAACCTGAATACTGAGGTTTTAGTTTAGAAAAAACAACTCATAGGCTGCGGTCACACGGAACATTAGCCACGCTAGAGAGATGGAAGACAGGCGGATTTTCCGGGTGCGATCTCACCGGCACATCTGGGAAGCGTAGCGCTCCCGTGGCTCAACCGAGGCTTCCCGCCGAAGACGCGGGGCAAAAAACTAGTACCTCAGAGGTACTAGTTTCCGGAAACCGCGGGGCAAGGGCAGGCATCTGATTGCGTTTCCGGTGGCATCCGGCGCCCGCCCATGTCCCCTTGCAAAAAAGGTTTTTTCCCCCCAAGTCTCCGTGGATGTGCACAAGCACCCAACGGAGCATGCACATTTTTGGTGTACACACACACAAACCAGTTTGCCGCACCGCGCCGCTTCTTTGTTGTGCGCAGGACAGTCCTGTGATCGGCACCTCTCCCTACCCACGGGACCTCCACGGGACCTCCATGGGAGGTCTGATCGCTTAACCCTGTGTTAGTTTGCCCCGGGGCAAACAGCCACGCTCCCCCCCCCGCATTTTCCTGCCCATGTGACCAGAGCCATACATTAACATAAGATGATCCAAACAAAGTAAGGAAAGCAATCCTAAATGCTTTCATTTACTTAAAATTATTTGGCAGAGAATTCCACACATTAATGACGGTCTGGGCCTGGCTGGGGTGATGGCACGCGTGCCCACAGAGAGGGCTCTGAGTGCCACCTCTAGCACGCCTGCCATAGGTTCGCCACCACTGTTATAGGGCTTTTTCAGGCTTTAAAAAATTGGTAATTGACACATCAGTATAGCAATATGTCAATGATTTGACTTTAACCTAGTAATATGTAAATTCCTCAATTTAAAAAAATCTGAAAAGCCCTCTCCTGGTGTCTATGTGTGTGAGGGGAATGCTACCCAAGGGGGGGGGAGTGCCCTTGATGTGTTCAGGACCTGCAAAAAACACACACTATCCCATTCACACAGTGTCCTGCAAATGTGTTTTGACAGCAGTCTTTCCCAAAAGTTTGTTTCAAATCAGGTTTTGGAAAGATCACAGCAAAGTGGGGGAAACCCTGGAGTGTGGATGGTTAGGGGAAATGGTTGTGTGGATGTTCCAAAAACAACTCGCTCTGATTTTGACTTGAAACTGGAGTGAAACATCCATGTGGAAGCAGCCAGAGAGAGAGCTTAGACTCCCAGGGCGCTGAAGGGGAGTTGAAAGACAAAGAACGGCAATGCTCCCAATTCACAGCAGCAACATTGGTAAAAGGCAAGCTAGGGATAGCAATTGATCACGGACTGATATCTGATTGGGGCCCGTGGAGCAGAGGCGCCATCATTCATGGCATTCTGAGGTAGAAACAGGTATACATTAAAAAGAAGCTCCCAATGCTATAAGCGCACTTAGAACTCACTTTTCACATGCTTTGTTGTTGTTCAGTCGCACAGTCGAGTCCGACTCTTCGCGACCCCATGGACCAGCTCCCGCCAGGCCTTCCGGTCTTCCGCTGTCCTCTGAAGTTGGCTCAATTTCATGTTCGTTGCGTCGATGACACTGTCCAACCATCTCCTCCTTTGCCGTCCCCGTCTTCTTTGACCTTCAATCTTTCCCAGCATCAGGGTCTTCTCCAGTGAGTGCTCCCTTCTCATTTGGTGGCCAAAGTATTTGAGCTTCAGTTTCATTATCTGGCCTTCCAGGGAACAGTCAGGGTTGATTTCTTTTAGGATTGACTGATTTGATCTTCTTGCAGTCCAAGGGACTCTCAAGAGTCTTCTCCAGCACCATAGTTCTTTTCCTTTCACCATCAGACACATCCACAACTGAGCGTCCTTTCGGCTTTGGCCCAGCCGCTTCACTCTTTCTGGGGTTACTTGTACTTGCCCTCTGCTCTTCCTCAGTAGCATATTGGACACCTTCTGACCTGAGGGGCTCATCTTCCGGCATCATATCTTTTAGCCTTTTGTTACTGTCCATGGGGTTTTCTTGGCAAAGATACTGGAGTGGGTTGCCATTTCCTTCTCCAGTGGATCACTCTTGGTCTGAGTTCTCTGCTGTGGCCTGTCCGTCTTGGGTGGCCCTTCACAGCATAGCTCACAGCTTCATCGAACCGCTCAAGCCCCCTCGCCACGACAAGGCGGTGATCACATGCTTACTCATTCATTATACCCTGCTCTTCTACCTCCGGGGGATTGTTCTACCTTCCTCCACTTTATCCTCGCAGCAACAAACCTGTAGGCTGAGAAATGGTTATGAGACCAGGGTCACCCAGTGAGCTTCCATGGCAGACTGGGGATTTCAACCCAGTTTTCCCAGGCCCTAGTCCAACACTTTAAACTACTATGCCATGCCAGCTTCTTGTCATGAGGTAGCACTTATATATATAGTGCGCTAGCATTGCTATGGCCACTTAGAGGCCAGACCAGGGTTCCCGCTAAAGTGTGCTAGGGTGCGCTAGCATGGGCATTTCCGGCACTCAGTGCAGAGATTTTAATCTCAGCGCAAGGCAAAGGGTCAGTAGAGTGGGCAGCCCCGCACTCCAGCTCTGCCGCTGCCTGCTGGAATTATAAAGGAAGCTACTCCCAGCAGCCCTCCTTCAGACTGTGGCCAAGGACGCTCCCACCCACTGCCTGGCCTGTAGTCTACCTGGCTGTCTGAGCTGCCGCCATGCCCGTCCACCAAGCCATCAGCTGGTGAGTCCCATTTTGTTTGTGAGAGCGAGCAAGCGAGGCAGGAATGGGGAGGCAGGCCTGGCCCGCGCCATGGTGTGTGTGTGAAAGAGAGAGTGATTGAGGTGGTGGGAGCATTTGCAGTATTCAATTCACTGATATGCTACAGTCTCACGTAGAGTATAAAAAGAGCTCAGCACTCACTGTTGGGCCTCTTTTGAAAGTCCATCTGTTGTCTCCTGTGAATTGGTTGAACCCTTTCCCCAGGGAACCCAATTTAAGTGTGAAGCTTGTGAGGCATCTGACTTTGTACAGGCTCAGTGTCTCATTTAAATTATGCTGCAACCTGTGCAAAATAGCTATGTGTGAACAGTTTGTGCATCACTGCAATCCCATGTTGGGGTATGGGCAGGGGTCATTTGGGGCTGAAGCACGCCGGAGCACTGCTCCAGCAGCCCAGGAGCAGGCACAAATGGTGGTGGCGGCAAGCCCCACCCCCAAGCTCCTTCTCTCTAGACTCGCGCTGCCACTGCTGTTGCGCCACAGCAGTGGCGCAATTTCTCCATTGTATTCTATGGCCCCATAGAGCAGAATGGAGAGATCACGCCACCGCTACGGCGTGACTCTAGAGAGAACTTTAAACCCCTTCTCTCTTCACTTCCCCTCCCCTAGCCCACCTTGGCAGGCTGGCTGGGGAAGCAAAAGGGGGGGCATCTTCAAAAGCCTCCCCTTCCCCAGCCAGGCTTGGGGGGGGGAAGCGGAGACAGAGGAGTTTAAACTCTCTGGAGTCGAGTCACGCCGCAGTGGTGGTGCGATCTTTCCACTGTATTCTATGGCCCCATAGAATGGAAAGTCTGTGCTGCCACTGCGGCGCGACTCTTGGCTTCTAGGGTTGCCAACTCCAGGTGGGAAATTCCACAACGGGCCTTATTCCTAGTAAATAAATAAACAAATAAAATATCCAGGTCTCTGACATGCAAACTACATAGACGTTGCTGCTTTGTATGACTCTGAGCCTATATAAAGTTACATGGGCCAATTTTCCCCCTCACATTTAAATCAGACCTGAAAACTATCGTTTTAGGAAGGGGAGCTAGGGATTTCAAACAGAGAAGGCACAGCATCCTCTCCAAACTACAACTCCCAGAATGCTTTGGGGAAAGTCAAGTTGGTATGAATCAGATACAGATTCACCATCTAGGTACAGCTTGCAAGTAACCTTTATTGATTCAGACATCCCTGCTACATGTAAAAGAACCTTGTCCCTAATGCCCTTTCTTTTGATGAGTTAAAGCCAAAGTCCAGGTAAAATCCTTCCCCATATTTTCCCCTCCACAGGCACCTCCCCCAAATTTCCAGGAATTTCCCAAGCTGAAGTTGATAACCCTATCATTGTTAGGGTTGCCAGCCTTCAGGTGGGGCCTAGAGCTCTCCCAGAATGACAACGGATTTCCAGATGACAGTTCCCATGCAAAAATGACAGTTTCCAAGGACAGACTCTATGATATACCAGAGATTCTAGGTGAAACCCCTCCCCATATTCTCTTCTCCGCAGGCTTCACCCCCAAAAATCTCCAGAAATTTTTCAGATGGGAGTTGGCAACCCTAATTCAATTTCAGACCTACAGGTTACAACTGAAGTGGCAGGTTGGGGTGGGTAATTTTAAGTACTGCAGAGGTGAGAAGGAGAGGAAACTGTGCTCTACCATGTTTCCTTCTCTCCACAACTCCTCCCTCCAGCTATTTCCCTCTGCCTGGACTTTGTTTGGAAATTAATCTGGCTGGAGGGGAGAAACCCTGGATGAGGAGTTGTTGGAGGAGAATGACAGGCAACCCCTTCTACTCCCCACTTTCCCACCAGAACACCCCCCACTGCTTTACTGTGATTTTGCAGCAAACTGTGCTCTGAAATGCGGACCCATAGTGATTATATGTCATCCCACCCTTAACCTGCAATCATTACTAGGGGACACAAAGAGAGGAGGAAAAGCCATGAGGAAGGCAACAGTGATCAAGAGAGTGGTCTTAATAAAGTTGCCAAGTACTGCCTTGGCAAACGCCAGGAGGTTTCGAGGGTGGCATTCAGCAGATCAAGGGTTGGTACACACATGCCCATCAGGTGTTAACTTGCATGCGTGAATTGGCCATCATGTCTCTGTTTTTCAGTGGGGGTCATTTCACACAGTTATGATGCTGTGCGACCATCTTTTGACAAGGCCATTGTTTGCTGATGGTCAAGGTTGATTAATTTATATTTAATTAATAAGACCTGATGGCTGGAAATAATTTATCTCCTGCCTTTGGGAGGTGATACCCAATCGCTGGCGCAAAAAAGGGAGATCAATGCTGTTGCAGTTTGCAATCTGAACTAGGAGACCAAGAGAGTCAGATCTGGAGTTCAGGACTTCCGGTCTATGGAACAGCGATGGTGGACGCTCTCCCCACAACAGGGAAGAGTGAATCGCACACCAGCGGCCTGGAGGGGTGCCACCTCAAGTGACACCCCCGCGGAGCCTTTGTGATAGGCTCCAGGCCAGGGGGCTTTTGAGGGGTAGCCTCTTCAATGGCGCAACGCCAGAAAATTGAGGCTTCCCTCCACCCCGACGGTCCAGTCGCTGAGTGGCCTTCAGGCACAAGCTGGACTGACTGGGACAAACGCTGGAGATCGAGCAGAATGGTGAACAACCGAGCGCGGTCAGAAATTGACCAACAATGAACGTGAGTTCTGGAAAAACGGAGGAGTTTAAAAAGCGATCCCCCCCACGTGGTTGAAAAAGTGACTGCAAAGAGGGATGCCTCTTATGCAAATGAGCAGATAACGGACACGAAGGGGGAGAGGGGAGGAAATAAACCGAAAGTGTTTTGAGAGACTTATCTGAATTGTGAAGTTGTTTGGCGAGTTTTCCGAGTTGCGTGGAAGTGGTTGAAACTGTAAACAAAACCGAAAGATGGGGGCCCAGCAGAGAAAGTTTAAAATGAAGCCGGGCAGTCAGAGTTCGAAACCGGAAGAGGGAGCAGATGTCTACAAACTCCTGGCGGATATGCTTAAGCCGGTGATGGAACAACTCAATGGTATTAACCAGCAATTGACCATAATGAATAAAAACTTTGCAGCACAGCAGCTTCAGCTGAACGAAATGGAGAAAAAAAGTGGAACAGGCAAATGAGAAAATAAAAGAGATAGACACCACAAGCAAGAAGTTGAAGAAAAGGTTGGGAGATGTGGAAACGAAGCAGAATTGCCAAGAGAATCAAGTTTTGCAGCTGCAGATGGAAAAAGCTAACATGATTCTCAGGTTTCAGGGAGTTCCTGAAATGGATCGGGAAGACTTGAAGAAGGTGCTCAGTGAGATTATCACTCCAGTAATGGGCTTAACAGCAGAAGAGCTTGTAAACGAAATGGAGTCAGCCTATACGGCATACTCCAATTACATTAAAAAAAACAGCCTACCTGGAGAAATAGTGGTCAGTTTTTCAAGAAGACAAACTAGAGATGCCATTCTAAAAGCAACATCAGCAACTCCACTGAAAATGGGAAATGTAACCATTAAAACTTTAAAGGACATTCTATTTGAAATCAGACAAAAGAGGAAAAATTACAAGGACTCAATTTCTTTTCTTAAAACTAATGGAATATCGTACAGATGGGTGGTCATGGAGGGTGTCATCTTTAAGATCAACGATAGAAGAGAGAAGATAGATTCCACTTTTAAAGCTAAAGAATTTTTGAAACGTCAGCTGGGGACAGATGATGAGTCTAAAGAGAGAGAATCGAAGTCTAGTGACTCTGCTATCTCGGGAATGGAAGGGGATTCTGCAGCAGAAAAGGGTGCAGGACTTGCCAGAGTGGTATACGATTTTAGAGACAAAAAGCCGAGGTAAAGGCAGAAGGACTTGGAAAATGGCCTTTTGAAGCGAAGAATAAGAAGATGATCAGAGACTTCTCTAATAGCAACTAACAAAATAACATATAAATAGCGAATTGTTATAAGCAAGAACTCTACAAGTATATTGTGATACTAAAACTAATTGTACTAACATTTTTACTAACAGTGAAAAGATCTCCTCCTCTTGGGGTTTTAGTTTAGTGTGGTTTGCTTTCCTTTATCCTTAGTTGTAGTCCCTTTCCTAATATTTCTTTGTAGTTTTGGTAGTATTTGCAAAATAAAAAATATCCCTCTGGGGATTAAAAAAAAAGAGAAAAAGAACTGGAGTTCAGCTAGAGGGGAACCACCTGGTAGAAGAGAACCAGGAAGATCCAAGCATGTTTTAACTTGGGGGTGTCTGATACCAAGTTGGTGGCTTTGCTGCCTGGTGGAAGAACCCATTTGGTCACACTCTGCTCTGTTTGTACATTTTGCAAATAAAGCAAATATTGTGTCTGAAGTCTCTATCATCCTAAAGAAACAGAACTCTGTAGCATTATCCTTGGACTTCTCACTGCTTGGGGGAAAGGACGACCATTTAGCAACCACCCATCAACTACCCCATCATCACTTGATATGAAACAACATTTTAACAATGTACATTGGCCCACCATGGGGACTTACGTACACGGAATGCTTGCATACAGGGCAGATAAATGTCCCGCTGGTGCTGTTTGGGCTGGGGAAAACAAGTGTGAAGTGGAGGCAGGAATCCTTCCTCCCCCACACCATGGTCTTGATCCAAACTGGGCCCCTGCACAGATTTTTAATGATGTTCCCACTAGGAACTCACAGCTGCAATATGCCTGTGAGTCCCCAAGGTGGACCTGCATATGTTGTAATATTTATTTAATTTATTTATTTATTTATTATATTTATATCCCGCCCATCCCGCAAGCAGGCTCAGGGCAGCTAACAAAATGGTACAATGTACCTAATTGGCATACATAAAACTTAAAAACTCTATAAAATCTCATCGACTAATAATTTAGGACATAAGTTAGCAATTAACAATAAAGTGCATACAGTACTACAAATTAGATGGCGTGCTTCCAGATCTCATTCTGCGTTATTCCACCGATCATCATCCCTAGCGCCGGAAGGCCTAGCGATATGTCTGGGCCAGACCTAGGATCCAAGCATTCGCTAGGATCATTGGTGGTAACAGTGGTGGTGGCTCCTATTGAAAGGCCTGGTGGAAGAGCTCTGTCTTGCAGGCCCTGCAGAACTGTAAAAGGTCCTGCAGGGCCCTGATCTCCTCCGGGAGTTCGTTCCACCAGTAAGGAGCCGCCACAGAAAAGGCTCTGGTCCTGGTACTGGTGAGCCTTGCATCCTTGGGGCCCGGAATAGTCAGCCGGTGTAGTATGGCTGAAATATAATACCAGTGAAAATAAACCAAGGGACACGTGCCTAAGTGCAAACAAGCATGGGTTGCCAACCTCCAGGTAATGATACACTATGCACTTTACTAAACGATGACCATAAATAGAACACATTCGTGTGTTAAAAGGTTTTTGCAGTGTATATTTATTTGTTACTAGAACCTCCAGGTATGGCCTGGGGTACTCCTGGAATTAAGACTGATCTCAGGCCTACAGAAATCAGTCCCCCTGGAGAAAATGACAGCTTTGGTGGGTGGTCTCTATGGCATCACGTCCTGGCTGAGCTCTCTCCCTTCCCCAATGTCAACCTCCAAATCTCTAGGAATTTCCCAACCCAGAGCTGGCAACCCTAAGACCAGCCCTGTGTTGGCACATCTCAAGGCCTAGACTCCTACCCCTGATGGATGCTGAGAGAGACGGATCAGTCTAGAAAGATCCTGAGGAGGGACATTTTGTCAATTGTGCCCAGCTCAGGAGGCAGCCCTTGGACACTGCGTCTGGGGTTCAGTAGCATGTGGAGCATTAGGGAATTCAGCTGAGCCAAGGCATTGATGAAGTTTCTTGGGGAACAAGCCAAGGGCAGATTGGACAAACACGCACGCACACATACACACAGAGCCATGCGCCTTTCGCTGCTCGGCATTTGCTATAAAAGGAAGTCTTTGACTTTTTAATCCCAGAGCTTCCAGCACCCGCCCAGGATTCCTGCAGTCACTCACTTAACAGAGATGTTCCAAGTTTCACTATTTGCTGCCATTGCTTGGCCTGGTTCTTGCCTCTGGCCCCCTCCTCTGCCAACTCTATCGATTCCATTATAAAGTGACTGCATTAGCCTCTTTATCAGATGAACACATTAAAAAAAAATCCAGAGGGTCTTCAAGAAAATAAGTCTGGGACTTCTTCAAATCCACACCTTGCTTTAAATCAACACAGTGATTGTCAAGCGATTGCCATTCCACAACTCTGCCAAAAAACACTCAAAAAACACTACGTGATCGCCAAGAGGACAAAGACACCGTTCCAAAATTCAGTCCCCCCCCTTGCCACCTTCCCCTTCCCAGCTCAGAGCTCTCACCATTCCCCCATAAGTGATCAGTCAAGAAAAAAAAAAATTCAAACCTTTAGGAATCATCCAGACCTCTTTTTTCAAATTAAACGGCTAACTGAAAGAGTCTTACAGCAATATGATAAATGTACTCTTCAGATATAGATTTCCCCCCCAAAACAGAGAACACTTACAGTACGCATTTTGCAGCACTTCAACAGAAGGTGTACACAACCCAGGATCTGAGGCCTAGGGACTCCCCAAGAGTAAGTCAATCTACCTTTGCTAAAGACTGGACAATGCTGCACTTTGGATGCTGGGGTGGGGGAGGAATCAGAAGGGGATAGAGTTGGGTCCCCCCCCCCTAGGTTCAGAAGGGTATTTCTTTCCATTCCATATGCAGGGGTGCAGGAATTCAGGCCTAGATCTTCTGAATTTTGCTGTCTAAATTGGACGCAGGGCAATAAAGTGTCCTAAAGTTCCATGCCTGAATTCGCTGGACACTTGATCTGTGCCTGGCTTGGCATTGACACTTTTTCCTCTTTAAAACTCTATAATGTAGCAGAGAGGGAGAGGGAGAGGGAGAGAGGGGGAGAGGGAGAGGGGGAGAGGGAGAGAGAGAGAGAGAGAGAGAGAGAGAGAGAGAGAGAGAGAGAGAGAGAGAGATGCCTCTTTCCCAGGATCAATGTTTTAGTCCCCTCCCTTTGGAAAGCATGGTGCCAATCTCTCCACTGACCCTAATCCTTCCCGATACCATAGAGGATGGAGTCTCTATCCTGGACTCCCCCTCCCCAGGGAAAAAGATCACCGCTCTCTACAGCAGATGCCAACGCATTTCCCCCCACCGAGGATACTGCTAGATTCCCTCTTCCTCCCCAGAGGCCCCCACCCCACCCCCTCCAAAGCTGTGGCAAATCATGCCAAGTTCAAAATGCAGGGGAACCCACCCCACCCCACCCCCTTCCCCTGCTTGCCCGGTGACCGAGAAAAGGTCCCTCTGTGTGATCCCCAATCCTCCCACCGCCAGCTCGGCACTGGTGAAGGTTAAACACGCCCCCCACTTCTGCAGTGCCCAGCAATTCCCCATCGCGGCTTCCCCACCGTTCCGCCTCAGCCTCACTTACAGTCCTGGAGGCGATTTCCCCATCCTCTGGTCGGTCACGGGCCTGGGGGACGATGCCCCGCAGCCTGCCAGGAGCTTTTCCTCTTTCCCAAACCCTCGGAACGGTGCTCTGGTGCTGCTCTTGACTTTGCCACAGGAAAACTCCCAGCACATCTCGCCTGCATTCTGCTCCCTAGAAGCCGGCAGCAGCAGCCAGAGCCCTCTCGCAGTTCAGCTTGAGAAGTTCCTTCCTCGCAAAGAAGGGGAGGGATTTAAAAAACCGGCACAGAAGCAGGCTGGTGGAGCTTTGCAGGGGTTTTCAGGTGCAAAGGAGGTGAGATTCCCCCCCCACACACACACAGACTGCCTTTCTGCTCAGCTTTGCAATCTCAAAAGATGCTTCTTTAAATACACTTGGAGGGGGGTTCCCCTCTGTAGATCCTCCAGCCGCTCCCCTCCAGATTAAAATACCCCAAATAATAATTGCAACCACCTACCTCCCCCCAGCACGCGCGTGTGCACACACGCATCCTTTCGGCAATGGAAGTTTGCACAGACTCACACTAATAAAATCCTCAGTGCCTTTATTAACCGCCAAACATTGCCACCGACACGCAAACTGCAGAGAGGGAGGAATACATCTGCAGCTTGCCTGCCTATCCATCCTAGGCAGACCTGAGGGATTTTGCTTCATTAAATGAAATGTTAAAACAACTTGTACACGTGCACACACGCTCACGCATCTGCAACCCATCACCAATGCACAGCGTCTAGGCCTGGTGGGCGCCAGAGACCAACCAAGTCTGGCGAGAGTTGGGAGCCCACCTCTGACCTGCTGACCACCCTCAACAACCTCTTGGCTGTCCCTTGGGGGAGGCCCAGGCGTGTGACACTTCCAATGTGCCTGGGATCTGTGCCAAGTGGGAGCACCACTCTTGCGCCACTGTCTCGAGGGCTGGACCTCAGAACAGGCAGGTCCCGCACTGTTGTCAACTTCAAGCAGGAGAATTCCAGGGGAGACCCCTTGCTCCCACACAAAACAGACACCACCAGCCTGCCTCTTCTCTCATACTGGTGGCTGCTGCTGCTTTCCTTTTGCATGCTTGTTCTTCTCTTCTGGACCCAAGGAATGCGGAATCCCTGGTACTCCAGAAGGAGAAAAGCAGGCGGAAGGGAGGCAGGCAAATGGAGGGGGGGGGGGGTTGGCAGATGGCAACTGGTCCTGTTGACAGTGGCTTAGGGTTGCAAACTCTCTGGAAAGATGAGAGTTGATTCTGGGGCGGGGAGAGGTTTTAGCAGGGTATAATCTCTGTAGTCTGGAGACGTAATTCTGGGAGACCTCCAAACCCCTCCCTGGAATTTGGCAATTCTGCCCAAAGGAGAAAGACAGAGAGGATTGGGTGGCAGCTGTGAAGGGGGAAGCAGAGACAAGGACATTCACTGCTGTTGCTCCGTGCCCATTCATATTTTGGAGGGGGTATTGGAAACAGGTGGGCCCTGCAGGGGTTCAGCAACAGCTGAGCCTTAATACCAGGTCAGAGAAAGAACATCCCACAGTCTCCTGTGATGGTAGAAGGGATTTCTGGAGCCTTAGTTGCACAAGTGCACTCCTTTTTATCCACTCCAGAGGAGTGTGGCATATAGCCATGACATCAGGGCTCTTTTTGTAGAAAAAGTCCAGCAGGAACTCATTAGCATAATAGGCCACACCCAACAGCAGGAACTCATTAGCATATTAGGTCACACCCCTGACAGCACAGCTCATTAGCACATTAGGCCGCACCCCCATGTTACCAGAAGTGTGGTCATCCAGCCACACCCACCTTTTGCTTCTTATTCTGTTTACCTTGTTTGTTGTCAAAACGGCCAGGGCTTTTTTTGTAGCAGGAACTCCTTTGCATGTTAGGCCACACACCCCTAATGTAGCCAATCCTAATGAGTTTCTGCTGTTGGGTGTGGCCTATTATGCTAATGAGTTCCTGCTGGGCGTGGCCAACTTGGGAGCCAGCCGGAACTCCGTTCCTGTGCGTTCCTGCCCAAGAATAGCCCTGGCCATGTTGGTCTAAAGCAGCCAATGCCATCCCCAGTGTGTTACCTGCAGTGTTTCCTGGCACCCACTTGCTTCATTCACAAAGCAAAGAGCCAGTTCTGGCTTCCCACTGATTCATCATCGGAGCAGGAGATCTTTCAGGGAGGCCTCACCTCTGTGTCAACAAGGAACGCCCACTTGAGAAACAGCTGCCTCCAGCATAGGAGGACGCGTGGCTTGGAACCTCCTGGTCAGGGGTCATTTGGGGGGGGACGTGGGGGGATGCCATCCCCCCGGGTGAGGTGCGGGAGGGCGGGGCCTGGAGCTCCCTGCTGGTGCCCGCTGGAGGTCGCCGCCGACTGTGGGGAGGACACACTTCCGGTGATGTCAGGGGGTGTGGCATATGCTAATGAGTTATGCTAATGAGCCCCCTAGCTCTTTTTCTACGAAATGACGTTTTGCAATTGGTCCCCCCCCCCACAGCAGCTATTTCGTTGTGGCACCCACAAATTTCTAAAAGTGCCCCCAGGCTCAAAAAGGTTGGGAAGCCCTGGTCCAAAGCAAGAACAACATGCAACAGTTCAGTGTTAGTGAGACATCTTATCGACACCTGTGTTTTACGTTTTTATTTGGAGGGTGTCATTATTCCCTTCTTCCCACCGCCACTTTAGCTATTCAAATCCACCTGGCTTTCATCTCTGGACTTTTCATCTGCTATCAATCATGCTTCCTCTTCTCCCGTGAAAAGTTATGCATCCCTCTTAAGCCATGTCTACTGTAGCAGTTAAAGTATCAGCTCAGGACTGGAAAGAATGAGGTTCAGATCCCCACTTTGAAACTTAGTGGATAACCTTATGCTAGATACGCTTGCTCAGACTAATCTACCTCATAGTGATGATAAAATCGAGGGGGCCTTGGGCCAGCCACACACACACACACACACTCAGCCTAATCTACATCACAAGGTTATTGTGAGGATAAAAATGAAGAAGGGAAGAAACTCAAACACTGCCCAGTGCTTCTTGGAGGAAAAATGTAGACAATTGCCAGTGGAACCATTCCTGATTTGGGAGAAGTAGCTAGGAGAAATCAAGCCCCCAATCCAAATCCCTAAAAGAGCTCATGAAGAGTTATTATACTGGTGTCTTGTGGTTCCACAAAGAAGCTCAGGATGGCAGACATAGGATGTGTCTCATACATTAGGTTGTGAAGCAGTGGCTGGTCCAAAGAGACAAATCATAACTTGAACACAGGTCACACCATTCCAAACAGGACATTCTGTCCAGTATACCACTCTGGATCCTTCCCCCTTCCCTGATAGCCCTCCATCTCCAGATGTCAACACAATTCTGCTGATTTTCTCTTGTCCATGTTGATTAAACCATGCCAACACAAAAAATGCAAAAAGATCAAGTCAGGAGGGTGACAATGTTGTAGGCAAGAGGGTACATTGGCAGCAGGGAGTGGTTACTGGGCAAGGGGGTAGGGAGCCATCCCCCCCAGTTGGCTGTACTCACATACTTTAATGTGCTGAAGCAATAAGTCATGTGGTCTTTCCTGCGCTGACGAGTCAATCCAGTTGCAAATGATTTTTGCAAGGAAAGCACTGTATCCAACAGTGTGTGGATGCATCCATCACTTCAGTTTTCTTTCAGAGCATCAGAGCCTTTAACAGCTACATAAGAAGTAGAAATTCAACAGATGCAGCTTTTCCTAACATTAAGAGGCAGCAGTGGGGACAGCTTTGACCTGTTGAATTCCAGCATTTTGTGTTGCTGTTACAAGCCCAGGAACACTGCCAAAACCCATAGAGGGTTGTGCCAACTGTCCTGATTGTGTCAAGATAATCCAGAAGAATGACAATTTTATTGTGACAAAAACCAGTCTCTTCTGGACAGGGGAAAGTCCTGAATTTGTAATATGGGGGGGGGGGGAGATTAACTATCAGCTGTCAGACTGCCCTGTGATGTAGTCACAACCCACAGACAATGTCCCCTAGTGTCAGTTGCTACATATATTTTTGGTCAGGAATAGACAGATGCTGTGAGGAGGCCAGAAGCTATTTCGTTCAGCTAGGCCAGGATTGGCCAAACTTGCTGATCGTATGAGCCACATAGAATAAACATCAGATGTTTGAGATCCGCAAGACGTGAACAAAAATCGCACGTGCATTTTTATTTTAAAATATGCAGATTTGCTTTTTATTAACATTAAATGAGACGGCCAGAAATAAAAACAGAAGGGGTAAAAACAGATATAGGTAATGATATTTACTTGTCCAGTTGGTATTCGTATGCTAATGATATTTATTTGTCAGAGAGAGAGAGAGAGAGAGAGAAAGAGAGAGAGGTGGAAAGAAAGAATGAAAGAGGTGGAAAGAAAGAGAGATAGAGAGAGAGAAAGAACCAAGAAAGCAAACATATGGGAGAGAGGGGGGAGGGAAAGAAGGAGGGAGGGGGTGAAAAAGCATGGCTCCCCTTTGCTTCCCCAGCGGCCCTGATGGGAGCCGCACAATATGTGTGAAAGAGCCGCATGTGGCTCCCGAGCCACAGTTAGGCCACCCCTGAGCTAGGCTGCTGTGAGGATGGTGGCTCCAGGTGAGATACATCTAGTGTTGCTAACTCTGGGTTGGGAAACTCCTAGATATTTGGGAGCAAAGCCTGGGGAGGGACCTCAGGAGGGATATGATGCCACGGAGTCCACCCTCCAAAGCAGCCATCTGCTCCAGGGGGGCTGATCTCTGTAGTCCGGTGATCGATTGTAATTCCAGGAGAACTCCAGGCCCCATCGGAGGCTGGCAACACTTGATTGCAAGACCTTTCAAAGGATTTCTAATCCTGGGTGCCAGTTTGGGATTTTAGAAATACAGACTCAGTTGGCAGAGCTAGGAGAAAGCCAGAGGTATGACTCATTGTGTGGGCATGGGCAGGCCAGGGGACAGTGTCTAGGGCAGCGGTTCTCAACCTGTGGGTCGCGACCCCTTTGGGGGTCGAACGACCCTTTCGCAGGGGTCGCCTAAGACCATCGGAAAACGGTAGCAAAATTACAGTTATGAAGTAGCCATGAAAATAATTTTACGGTTGGGGGTCACCACAACATGAGGAACTGTATTAAAGGGTCACAGCATTAGGAAGGTTGAGAGCCACTGGCCTAGGGGATTCTGATGTGTAAAGAGGCACAGCGGATTCAGGGGTATTCCAAGAGATGGGAGAATACCCATCCTCTCCTGGCTCAAAATTCCTGGTGTATCTCTCACCAAACTTGAGGCGATACCAAACCATGATGCCTCCTTTGTCCCTTCTATCAAATCCCTTCTCCAAACCCACCGGCCAGCCTGTATCCTTCCACTCTGCTCTGCAAAGTCTGAAGCCGTCCTCCAGCCTAAGGCGACTTCCCCCCACTTAAGGGGCTAGGATAGTGCTGAACTCCTTTTTCATGAAGCCAGAGGTACAACCCCCAAGTTCTCAACCTTAACTGAAAAGAAGTCTTCAAATGTGCAGCTGAACTGAGCCTTCCCTCAATAACCCCCCTTCCATCTCCCCGTTATTTCCTTTGCCATGTTGTAAATTGTAAGCACCCTGGGGCAGGGGCCTGCCTTCTTATTGTTACTTTTTTCAGATTCCATACATGTTCATGGTTCAATGCAAAATAAGAATGATGTTGGTAATTCTGGTAGCAGTACAATGCCCCCCATAAACACCAGAACTGTCTAACCTATGAGCAGCAGAACATAATATGAAAACGGTAAAATACCATTTTACAACTCCCAAGAAGCCACTGCAAATACCAGAACAAAAACCTTAAGTCACCAGCTCACTTGGAAGCTTTCGAAATGGAAAAAGTTATGCTCAACTAGCCATCTTAAGGGTAAAAAGAGTTCTTCAGATTGGGAACCACAACTGAGAAGACCCTGCTTCTTGCAGTCAACAGTCAAACTTGCATCAGAGTTTTGTCAGTGACCAGATTGTCAGTGAAAAGATTAGCAGCTATCTATTGGGAAGTGAAGGAGCTGCGGTGGCTCAAGTGGTTAAGACACTGAACTGCAGGCTGTGGAAGGTCGGTAGTTCAGCAGTTCGAGACCCAGGTGCCGCAAGACGGAGTGAGCTCCCGTCTCTAGTTCCAGCTCCTGCCAACCTAGCAGTTCGAAAGCAAGAAATTGCAAGTAGATAAATAGGTACCACTTTGGTGGAAAGGTAACAGCGTTCTGTGCGCCTTGGTGTTTAGTCATGCCGGCCACATGACTACGGAAACATCTTCGGACAGTGCTGGCTCTTCGGCTTTGAAACGGAGATGAGCACCGCAACCCTACAGTCGGATTCGACTGGGTTTCGAGCAAGGGAACCTTTACCTTTACCTTTATTGGGAAGTGTCAGCTAAAATGACATAAGAGGGAGGGGGTGTTTGTGGATAATCTATTGACTAGAGCAGTTGGGATGTGTGCTTGTAAGGAGCCCACAGTACTTAAGGTATCTATCAACCAAGATGCCAGGAGGACCATCATGGATGTCACTTAGGACAGAATTTAGCCACGTCAGAGGCCATGGCACAACCTAGCCATCAAGGAGAAACGCATTCCAGAAATCCTCTGCACCGATGCAGGACTTTACTCAGCCTGCAGATTCCACTCCCCTCTGCCATTCTCCGTCTGGACCGCAATTCCCTGTCCTGGATAGTTAGAAGTTCTTTATAGACCATGTCCCCTAAAAGACTTACCCAAACTAGTTCTTATTCCTTAGGGAAAGTATTTCCTCTACCACAGTCTTATAAAACCACCTGCCCCTTTAAAACTGGAGAGAATGAATAACGGGTAAAAAATAAATTACAATAATTCTACCATCAGCGCCACACGATAATGATGGTACCTAGATATCTCTCCCTCTCTTTCATTTCTTCTCCCTGCTCCCATCTCTTTTTACCCAGCTGAAGGCAACACTGGACAGCCCTCTTTGAACACGGAGGAAACCTGAGTGCAAATCTCTGCCTGTCTGTGGTTTCCTGCCAGTGGCCTCAGTCAAGTCATTTATCACTGAACCACAGGGCCAAACCAGATACGCACTCCCAGCAGTTTTGAAAACTCAATTCTCAGGCACGCAGGGCTTAAAAAACTGAATGTGAAAAATTGCTGGGATCTCCAGACTTGGAACTCCCCACAGACGTCTGGTTTGGCTTTCAGTCTCCCAATATGTGCTGCTCAGTCATTGTTTGCCTCGCAGAATTGTTTCAAGGGCAGGCATTCTATGGACACAAAAATCTTCAGTATAACCCCCCCCCCAAAAAAAGAGGCGCATTACAAAACCCTAATTCCTACCTCTCCGTTCCTCATCCTTGCCACCACCAAAAGAACACCATGGGGATCGAAGCTGGTTCTTCCAGGGAGGCTAACGCGCATTCAGCGCACCACCTAACTCCAAGGCCTTTGTAGGGCTGTGCTCTGAGTCAAAGAAATCACTTAAGCAAAACAAAGCTAGGACATACCTTTCTCTTTCTGTACCCCCCCTTTCATTCCCCACACCATGCAATGTTTGCTTGCTATTTTTGGCAGGGCCCTCAAAACTCTGCTCCGCCTATGAATTCGGAGAGTGAGAAATCCTTTTGGCCTCTGCTATATAAGGAAAGGTAGAAGTCCCTCACAGCTAAATATACTAGGAGCAGGGAAGAGAGAGAGAGAGAGAGAGAGAAAGGGGGAGGGGGCAGCCACACTTTTGGCACAGTGTGTGGAAGAGAGATTGTGTCAGGACAATTCAAAGGGTTTGCGCACGTACAGTGTGCTTGTGTATGTGAGGGGAGACAATTTGTAACTTGCAGCCAACTCTGCATTGTTCCAGCACCTGCACAATGCTGGCTGCCTACTGCTGCTGTTCCTTGCTAGATTTCAACGCCATGCCCCCTCCAAAACATTCCAGATGAAAACAGGTTACACCCCAGTTCTTGCTACAAAAACCCCAGATGCACCCACGGTTACACATCACATTGGGCTTATTTCCAAAAGGAGCATGGGATTTAGCAGTGAAAGGGTGGTTCTTCTTTTGTATTAAAGACATGCACAGAAAACATTATTTCCCCCTAATACACAGTCACCTGTTCAAACTAAACTTGCCAAACTGCAGTGTGTGAATTGTTACTACCCTAGGCCTCAGTGTTCATGTGCACTGTAGGGTTGCCAATTCCATGTTGGGAAATTCCTGGAGATTTGGGGGGGGGATCCTGGGAAGGGGGGATGGAGAGGGTTAGCCCTCATTTAGTTCATAATGCCATAGAGTCCACCCTCCATCCAAAGCAGCCATTTTCTCCAGGGGAATGGATCACCGTTGTCTGGAGGTAAGTTGTAGTTCTGGGAGAGCTCCAGGCCTCACCAGGAGCTTGACAACCCTATTGTGCATAGACTTCCAGATATGTGTACTAAGGCCAAGGTTCATTCCATACTGCTGTTCAGAGATTTAACTTCTGGAGTAGGAGGGGAACAGACAAAAGTAGAAACATAGCACTCTAGCAATCTGGATTGATTTTTTCAAAATCATCCCCTAAAAATGCAAAACAGAAACATCAGGGGCAGTGATTTAACAAGGAGAGGAAACAGAAAGCAAGTCCTGTGGCTGATAGATACAGCCAGAAACATACCAGCATTCACACCTCCCTTTTCAAGTACTAACTTCAGCAGTAAAATTCTTCCAGGATATTTGAGGCGTTGCATCTGGGAATAATTTCCAGCTGTTCCTCTGCTCTGCCTACATGCTGATGACAAATCAATATTTTACTGGTATCACCAGCAAAACCACACACAATCAGCTTCCACCTTGAACATTTGGAAGTGGAATTGCATAGTGTTCATTTCAAATGTAGACTCCCCCCAACAACGGAGGGGCTTTGGATCTAGTATATGTAAAACAAATGAGCTTTTGGGTTTGGTACTAGAAGTTTCTGTTCTGAGAAAGTAACAGATTTTCCATACATTTCTTTGAAACTCTGCCTAGAAATGGGACTGCTCCTTTTAGTGAGGCAGACTGCTTTCACAAGGAGGCTTTTCTCTACTTTGGCATCCAACCTGGAGCCTCTTTTTGGAACATCCATATGATATTGTGCTTTAACCATAAATCCATTGTTCTTTCCCCATCTTCTTTCCAAATCCTGCTTTAGTACCATCTTTTGGGGAAGAGTGCAGTCCAAGCATGTTATCATGCCACTGGATGGAAAGATCCATATTTTCCAAGGTCCTGCTCACATCAGTAGTATTTTCCTTCCTTCAGTCCCTTGTGACCATTTTCACCATCATGCCAGTAGAAGTTGTTTTTTTTAAAAGAGCTTTAAACCCAAATTGGTAATTGCCATAGTCCAGTGGTACGGTGTAGGAAAAAAATGGATGTAGATGCCGATGGAGAACGAGTACAGAAAACTCCCATGCAATGTTCCCTCTAAGCTATGGAGTCCTGTGAGCAAAAATTCTACTTTGTGAGCTACTGGCCTTAAAGTTGTGAGCAAGCGATTTGGCTACTTCATAAATTAGTTTGCTCAGGAGCTGTCCTTCCTGAGCGAAGACAAAAATGTGTGAGGCGGAAGCTAAAAAACTGTGAGCTAGCTCACACTAACTTAGCTTAGAGGGAACACTGCTCCTATTCACATACTCTTTTGCCAATGTATGCACCTCTTCTTCAGCAGTGGCAATGACAGATGACAGCAAAACAGAGAATCCTCACTGTTGTTGATTCAGTCACTCTTGGCCTAGAACTGCAGCTTAGTTCTCTGGGCCAAACCTAGGGAGACTCTTACGTCCAGCCCCCAGGGTCCCACTGCTGCTTGATGGAGTACCACAGTATATTTAAGCCTCCCTCCATGCAGTTTTCTACCCTGAAATGGTCCCAGGGGGCTGATATCTGCCTAAGCCAGCTTGGTGTACTGACTAAGAGGGGCGCACTCTAACCTGGAGAACTGGGCTTGATTCCCCACTCCTCCACATGAAGCCAGCTGGGTGACCCACGTACCTCACAGGGTGTCTGCTGTGGGGAGAGGAAGGGAACGCAATTGCTCTAAGACTTCTTCAAGTACTAAAGAGGAGGGTATATGTTATGTACTAAGATGGCCGCGCCTGTGCTAGCCAGGCCACGCGGTCAAGCAGACCTTCGGTCCCTAAACAATAGCCACCGTGGATCCTAGTGCGCAACAATAAGGTCGCCCAGATCCTGATGTAGACCTATCATAGACTGGGTCTTGTAAATACAGCCTATCACGGGAATTGGGGGGGGGTTGTTGGGTGTGAGTGTGGACACACATATAAGCCGGCCTCAGACTGACTAGTTTATCTTTTCGTTCTGATGTAATCCAATAAACTTGAGCTGACTTCACTATACTACGCCTGGAACTCCACTACATTATAGTATAAAACTTCTTCTTCGTCCTCTTTCTCCTCCTCATCCCTGTAAATATCAGGTAAATTTCCCCATCTAGGCAAAGAGTTGCTCCCCGGGCCATTTCAGGTGAAGGAAACTGTGCTGGGGCAGGGGAGGTTGAAGACCCTTCTCTCTTTACACCACAGTCCTGATCTGAATCAGGTTTCCACTTGCCTGGGAATCTAATTCCAAGCACAGAATTCGCAACAGGAATCAGAATGAAAGTGCTTGTAGTGGATGTGGGAAGTATGCAAGGAAGATGAGATGTATGGTTTGGCCCCTTGTGAGGTGGTAATCCTCAGTACTACTTAAGACTGCAGCTGGGGGCTCATATAATGGAATGTTCCTCGATACCGAAAACAATTCTTCCACTAAAAAATGAGGGAGAAAGTTTCTGGCCTAGTTTTCCTAGCATCTAGTTTTTCTGCTTGCAGGTAATTTTGGAATGGAAAATCTGTGATTTCCTTGTAACCAACTGAAACTTCTAGAATCGGTGCACTTTAGTGTCAGAGGTTTTCCACAGGTATGACTTATTCTTGAATTTCTTAGCAGTTGATCCATCAGCACCAGAATTGCATTGAGCATAGGGGTTCTGTGCATTTTCCTTCTCTCCACATTTTTCCAGTTGCCAACTCAGTTTATTTTCTTACAGACATGGCTTTGAAAAATCAGGATTTTTAAGCAAGAGTGTTGTTGTCTGTTGTGTTCTAATGGCGACGGTGCATGCGGTCGCCCTTACACGTGGCCAGGCGAACTGACCTAGCTTCGCATTCTTGGACAATAGAAGGAGAGGATCCTAGAACCAGTCTATTGGCTTGTCCGGATTCTCAAGGGAACCTATGGTTGCAATAACACTGTAAATAATCCAATCACGGGTGTGGGTGTGTGTTGGGGTGTGGTCTGTACTGGCCGGCTACCGTATCTCTTGTTTTCTAAGTAAAGTATGAGCTGAAATCACTATGCTATGCCTCAGTCTCAGTACTTTATGTTGTCACTAGCAGTAAAGCCCGTTGTGGAAATAAATACGAGATCTAGAAAGAGGCTCTGGGGGAGTGCTCTGGCTTTGGGCAAACAGTGTCATTTTGCTGTGGTGACCTCAGCAGGGTATAATGGCAGAGTCCACTGTTTTCTCCAGAGGAACTGATCTCTGCTCCCTGAAGAGCAGTTGTAATTTTGAGTGATCTGTAGCCCTCACCTGGAAATTGGCAACAATTGTTACCCAGGACGAAATGGCTGGGTTGGAGGGTGGAGTCTATGGCATTCTACCTGTCTGAGGTCCCACCCCTCCGCAAACCCCACCCTCTCCAGGCTCCACCCCTCAAATCCCCAGGAATTTGCCAGCCTGGAGTTGGCAACCCTATGTCCTTTCCAGGCACCCATCAGCCTAACCTTTATCTGCCTGTCTGTCTTCAAGTTTACTTCCCCCCCCCCCAGCCTCTGCCTAGGGAAAGCAGCTGTCATCATTCTCCTCTCCCCCTATGAGGTATGTTAAGGTTGAAAGTGTGTGAATGGTCCATAATCCCCCAGGCAGCTTTTAAAACATGATCCTGGGACCTACACACCACCAGACATTCCAACTGCCTTGTGGGGGGGGGGAGTATGAGGTGTGGAATGGAGTGAAGTCCAATCAGCTTCCATATGCAAAAGACCCTGAAGGTTCCATATGCAACTGACATTCCAACTGCCTTGTGGGGGGGGGGAGTATGAGGTGTGGAATGGAGTGAAGTCCAATCAGCTTCCATATGCAAAAGACCCTGAAGGTTCCATATGCAACTGACATTCCAACTGCCTTGTGGGGGGGGGGAGTATGAGGTGTGGAATGGAGTGAAGTCCAATCAGCTTCCATATGCAAAAGACCCTGAAGGTTCCATATGCAACTGACATTCCAACTGCCTTGTGGGGGGGGGGAGTATGAGGTGTGGAATGGAGTGAAGTCCAATCAGCTTCCATATGCAAAAGACCCTGAAGGTTCCATATGCAACTGACATTCCAACTGCCTTGTGGGGGGGGGGAGTATGAGGTGTGGAATGGAGTGAAGTCCAATCAGCTTCCATATGCAAAAGACCCTGAAGGTTCCATATGCAACTGACATTCCAACTGCCTTGTGGGGGGGGGGAGTATGAGGTGTGGAATGGAGTGAAGTCCAATCAGCTTCCATATGCAAAAGACCCTGAAGGTTCCATATGCAACTGACATTCCAACTGCCTTGTGGGGGGGGGGAGTATGAGGTGTGGAATGGAGTGAAGTCCAATCAGCTTCCATATGCAAAAGACCCTGAAGGTTCCATATGCAACTGACATTCCAACTGCCTTGTGGGGGGGGGGAGTATGAGGTGTGGAATGGAGTGAAGTCCAATCAGCTTCCATATGCAAAAGACCCTGAAGGTTCCATATGCAACTGACATTCCAACTGCCTTGTGGGGGGGGGGAGTATGAGGTGTGGAATGGAGTGAAGTCCAATCAGCTTCCATATGCAAAAGACCCTGAAGGTTCCATATGCAACTGACATTCCAACTGCCTTGTGGGGGGGGGGAGTATGAGGTGTGGAATGGAGTGAAGTCCAATCAGCTTCCATATGCAAAATACCTTGAAACGCTGGGCGGGACTGCACAAAGCAGCCAGTCAACCCAGCCAGCGTCTTCTGACTGACAGTTCAAGCGTCCATACACTAAAGGGGCCAAATTTAGAATGTTCATATAGAATGTTCTTACTCAATTATATATAAGGAGAGATTGGCCGAGTCACAGCACTAGCCTCTCTTTTCTTTCATGTTCTTGTTTGTTGTACATGCGCTACACCAACATACCAATATACTCTCAGAAGAGGGGATATGTAAAGTCGCTCGCTTAACAAAGTAGTCGGAGAGTGATTCAGCAAGAACACAACTTTATTCTTCAACTCGAACACAACTCCAACACGGATCAACATCTGATAGCCAGAACAGCCTTTACATTATAGCTGTCCTGCTTTTAAACATTCCCGGCTAATGTAGCCACACCCACTGTACAAACATCAACCTATGAGGTTGCAGAGATAAGGTACAATCACATTAGTTCCCGCTCAGGGAGCTTGCTTGAAGTGATTGGCTTGTTACTTCCTGGGCTAGCAATACTATTGGATGGATTTGGATCCTAGCCCAGGATGAAGCTTAACATTACAGTTCGGTTAGATGTTTTACAACATATCATGCATTCAAGGCAGCTTTGAATACACTACAGGCTAGGCCTACATGTAAATCACCATATTTGTGACCCAATTTTCCCTGTGGAAAAATTCCCTTCACTCTAACATTCAGCCCACTATTTGGATGTTTGGGGCTGCAAACTGTTTTTTTAAATTTTTCCTGCTGACAAATGGATATCAAAGAACAGGCACATCTCATAGCGATATATCGCTATCAGAGAGTTGGGTTTTTTAAAATTAAGAATCAAATACTTGCCTATGCAAGGAAAAAAATCCTTCTTTCCATGGGTGGAAATGCGGGCGGTCAGGGCATATCAAGAGAGTCAGGCACAAAGAGTGGCTGGAAAGACCAATGAGTGCCCCGTTCTTCTGAAAGTGCAAGTTAGCAAATAGCCATGTCAAAAAAAATCAAGACAGAAAGGAAAAGATACCAATTGCTGCAAGCACACAGGAAGAGC